>NC_090654.1:80018941-80318941 GCF_040937935.1 Hyperolius riggenbachi
GTGCCCTCCTCCTGTCCCCTTGGTGTCCTTCTAATGTCCCCTTTATGTCCCCCTTTGTGTTCTCCATATGTCCCCCTTTATAGCATCAATATGCCCCTTCTTTGTGTTCTCCATATGTTCCACTTTATGGCATATCTATCTATATATAATATATACTGTGTGTATTCTCCATATGCCCCCTCTTTGTGTCCTCCACATGTCTCTCTTTATGTCCTCCATATTTCCCCCCTGTATCCTTTCGATTACCCCCCACCCCTTCCTGGTGTCCCCCTCCGCCTTATGTCCTACTGCATAAATGTAATTAGCGGCAGTGGCAGCCGCTGTCACTCACCTCATCGCTGGAGCCCGCGGTGATGAGCTTCTGGCCCCCTCCAGTCCTCGGTGTTGTCCTCTGAGTGTCCGGCGTCCTGATTGATTGCCCCTCTGTGAAGAAAACAAGCAGCGGCAGATGCAGACATCACTCACCTCACCGCTGGAGCCCGCGGTGATGAGCTTCTTGTCTCCTCCCGTCGGCGGTGTTGTCTTCCGTGTGTCCAGTGATGGATTCCCCCTCTGAAGATTACAATCAGCGGCAGCCCCGGGCAGCACATACCTCATCCTTTGAGCCCGCGCGGTCAGCCGCTCTATCACACGCCTTCACTCTAGTGCCGGTCGCGTCTGTAATGACGCATACAGACGCGACCAGGAAGTACCGGCACTAGAATGAAGGCGTGTGATAGAGCGGCTGACCGCGCGGGCTCAAAGAATGAGGTATGTGCTGCCCGGGGCTGCCGCTGATTGTAATCTTCAGAGGGGGAATCCATCACTGGACACACGGAAGACAACACCGCCGACGGGAGGAGACAAGAAGCTCATCACCGCGGGCTCCAGCGGTGAGGTGAGTGATGTCTGCATCTGCCGCTGCTTGTTTTCTTCACAGAGGGGCAATCAATCAGGACGCCGGACACTCAGAGGACAACACCGAGGACTGGAGGGGGCCAGAAGCTCATCACCGCGGGCTCCAGCGATGAGGTGAGTGACAGCGGCTGCCACTGCTGCTAATTACATTTATGCAGGGAAAGTTCAGGAAGCCCCCAGGGAGTGCAGGGAGTCCCCGACATCGCAGCAAGTCCACGGTTCATATCGGCAGGCGATCATTAAGTCGGGGACTCCCTGCCTTTGGACTATAAGACGCAGGGACTTTTTCTCCCTATTTTTGGGGGAGAAAAAGTGCGTCTTATAGTCCGAAAAATACGGTATCCATAGCCCCTGAACAAGCATGCAGCAGATCAGGCGTTTCTGACATTATTGTCAGCGCTGACAAGATTAGCTGCATGCTTGTTTCTGGTGTGATTCAGACACTACTGGGGCCAAATAGATCAGCAGGGCAGCCAGGCAACTAGTATTGATTAAAAGGAAATATGGCAGCCTCCGTATACCTCTTACTTCAGTTCCCCTTTAACTGTCTCTTAGAAGGGCTCACAATTTAATACCTACTATAGTAATGTGTCCATTGTAGTCTTGGGCTAATTCAATTAACTTATCTGTATGTTTTTGGGATGTGGGAGGAAACCAGAGTGCCCAGAGGAAACCCACACAGACATAGATATAGTGCCCTGGCTGAAATTCGAATCGGGGACCCAGCACTGACTGCAAGGGTGAGAGCTCTAAGCACTGACTGCACCACTATGCTGAGGGCTTAATATATATATATATATATATATATATTATTAGGTTCGGGTGATCCATTCCCTGCTTGTAGCAGCATCCAATGCTACCCTTTCTAATAGCAAATTGTCTTTAGGGTCACTTTGCTTAACTGTTTTAGGAGAAAATGCTGGTGCATTAGGAAGGGGGGGGGGGGGGGTGCAGACCTGATGATGTGTGAGCGGCCCCAAAATTTCTGATGGCGGCCCTGCCAGTTCCTGCCTGACAGCCCGCCGGTGGAGTATGGGAACTCGGAGTGTGCAGCGCGATTTTGCTGGTGCTGCCGCTCACACTTGGGTGACTCGGGCGCGGCTGCTGGAGGGAGGCTCACGGTACAGATCAGCTCCAGGACTTCCGGGGGAGGATGGACGGGAGGCTACTGCACGGCAGAGGAGATTGTCAGACCAGGAGAGGCTCCCCCAGGACTGTGTCGGCTCCATGCAGAGAAACAGGCTGTGTGAGTGACAGCTGGGGGAGGGGGCAATGGGCGGATTGCAAGACTCAGCATGCATTGAGAGAGCACCTAAAACTCAAGTGCCAGCATAACATTCACCTAAAGCACTGCAAGTCAGGTGCAGGCTATGCTGACACTTGTCGTGCATTACAAACTGGCTATTCTGGCACTTGTAGTTCCTCACACTTGAGCACATACAGGCTATACTCGCACTTGTAGTTCATCACATACTGGCTCTTGTAGTGCAACTTGCATTTTAAGTGCAAGTATATCCTGTGTGTGATGCACTACAAGTGCCAGTATATCCTGTGTGTGATGCACTACAAGTGCCAGTATATCCTATCCTGTGTGTGATGCACTACAAGTGCTAGTATCTCCTGTGTGTGATGCACTACAAGTGCCAGTATATCCTGTGTGTGGTGCACTACAAGTGCCTGCATAGCTTGTATGTGATGCACTACATGTCAGCACAGACTGTGTGTGAGGCACTACAACTAGCTATACTGGGCACTATACTAGCTATACTGGGGCACTACCTACCTATACTGTAACTGGGCACTATACTACCCATACTGGGGCACTACCTACCCATACTGGGCACTATACTAGCTATACTGGGCACTATACTAGCTATACTGGGGCACTACCTACCTATACTGTAACTGGGCACTATACTACCCATACTGGGGCACTACCTACCCATACTGGGCACTATACTAGCTATACTGGGCACTATACTAGCTATACTGGGGCACTACCTACCTATACTGTAACTGGGCACTATACTACCCATACTGGGGCACTACCTACCCATACTGGGCACTATACTAGCTATACTGGGCACTATACTAGCTATACTGGGGCACTACCTACCTATACTGTAACTGGGCACTATACTACCCATACTGGGGCACTACCTACCCATACTGGGCACTATACTAGCTATACTGGGCACTATACTAGCTATACTAGGGCACTACCTACCCATACTGGGCACTATATTAGCTACAGGCACTACCTAGCTGTACTGGGCACTATACTAGCTATACTGGGGCACTACCTAGCTATACTGGGCACTATACTAGCTATACTGGGACACTACCTACCTATACTGGGCACTACTGCTAACTTCCTGTACATTTGGCTCCACCCATAACCACGCCCACATTTATTATGTGGCCATGCCCCTTTTTTGGCACGGCGCAGCCTTCACCTTAGGGGGCGCATTAATAGTCTTTGTCCCCGGGCGCTGAAAGCCCTAGCTACGCCTCTGCCCCTGCTAACTATAAACTCTGAAGCGAGATTTATTCTCGCTTCAGAGTCTCTTTAAGCAGGGCCCGGTTTAAAAGACCCTCTAACAATACGAACTCCATTTACGAATCTGTATCCTAAAAGAGGAGTGAAATAAATGTTGCAAGCATATTGCATTAACGAAGAGGTCTTCTTTTTAAGTTATTTTAAAGACACTAAAATAAGAACATGCTATCACTTTAGCTCCTGACAGCAGAAAACACAGATAGAGGCAGTAATGGAAATATCATGGAGGTGAAATAAATGCCAGGAAAGAAATGGTTGACACAAGTTTTCCTTCCTACGGCAAGAATCACCTATATAGCCTCACAGATGAAAGACGTCACAAACTCCAGAAATCAATGAGATTGCTGCTACCTGCCTGGCAGATCTGACCATTCCTGTGTCAGTACAGGCTTCATTAATGACTATCAACACTAATTGACAGTAACAATAACACATCCTGTATGGCAGAGACCCTATAACAAGCCGCTTGTTGTCTGTCATCCTACCGGCAGTTTTACAGGGATAAGCAGCAGAGGGCGCTCCACATCCAGTTACTCAAAGGACAAGCAGACGCGTAACATAAGGTGGAACAGCAAAATTAGCCGGTGTTCTAGTAATTGTTAGAGTGCAAGTTTGACACACATAAAAAAAAATGGAAAAAAAACGCTGAGTTGATGTTTATTACAAACATATTTTGTTATCTAAATGCTACTTTATTGATATCCTCTTTTTTTATCCAGCGCTGACATTATAGGGATGCTCATTTGTTCCACGGAATTGAAATTTCCACATTTCCGATCAGAAATCTGCATTTCCGATCGGAATTCGGAAAACGTAAGTCAGAGTTCAGCGGAAAACTGATTTATCACAACTAAGTAATTTTAGGCAATCACAGAACTCTGAAGCATTGGACCAATCAGAGAATGCAGAATTTTTCAGCAAAAATCGTATTACCGCAGTCATTTTAGACCAATCACAAGATTACGTTTTTTCCGTTTTCTGATTTTCCAATTTCCTTTTATTTGTCATTTTTTTGCATGCTCTGATACAGCAATCAGAAATCGGAAAAATGGAGAATTGGAAAAACTGAACATCGCATTGGCGGAATTCTGAATTTACGCCCAATCGGAAATGAGCTATTTCCAACCATCCCTATGTGCATTTTACAAAATCCTCCCCATCTGTCCACAGGTGCTTACCATGTAAAGTCCCAAGAGCTGGCATTTCTAGCAGATTACATCACTTTGATAAATTGCTCCAGTGATTGTAGACCTAAATTATACACAAAACCTGCATCAAATTCAAACAGCACAATATAAACGTTTAAGAAAAATTAAAACTTAGGTATTACTAAATTTCTATTAAAACGACAATTGGCCTATGAACTTATCAGTAGCAGTTTCAAACAATTTGGAGGAGGGTTATTATATTGCTGCCGACCAATAAATAGCTATATTAGCTCACATATACTGCAGGTCTCCCCTCTCAACCAGGCACAGATATTATACTATTTACTAACACATCACTCTACCAAAACCCAACATGATTCACCTCTCTTGGCATAGCGGGTGCTTCTTCAGGGGTAAATACAAAGTGCAAGGTGCTTGACATCGCTATACAGAAAAGGGCAAAAATCAACGAAAATAAGAAAGCTGCGTCATAGCCTCATGGCTATCTTTGCAGGCTAAACTGAAATAAGGCTTGCTTTGACCTTTTATATAACTTGATACGCCTTCAAGCCAGCATCACATGGTTACCACTAGGGCCCCGCAAGACACTAGTGTACCTGTTGCCGGTGAGTTGTGCGTCGGGAGAGCCGAATGTTGGCTCCCTCTGTTGCCGCAAATCTCCCCAGCAGCATTAAATACTATTCCTCCTCCGAGTAATCGCAACTTGAAAGGAGATGTAATTTGGGGTCCAGCAACCCTTACGCGCACCACGCAGCATAACATTGCTGCTATGGGGCGCCTGGTTACGGCACCTGGCATTGATCTCCATGTGACGAAACCACCTGTTTGTCATTATTACATTAGCCAAATGGGAATCCACTATAGGATTACCCCTGGCTTTTGCTGCTTAGCATTTGCAGAACAAACGTCCCAGATTGTTTGAAACCGCTATTGGTACGTTTGTAGGCCAATTGCCTTTTTAATTGCAATTTAGTAAAAGCTACGTTTTCATTTTTCTAAAAAGTATATTTTTGTGCTGAAAGATTTTGGATTTATTTTGGACAGATAGGTGGAGGGGCAATAAAGTTTTGCTCACATGTATGAGGGTGGAATGGTGGAGAATAGATGGCCATATAACATTGCACTGTATCCAGCATTACTGCTAATATTATTATTTATTTTAAAGGGTACCTGTAGGGTAAAAAACACGGGAGGGAATTTCCCATGTCCTACATCGAGCCGTTCAACTGCTACTTCCCTGAAAGACTGTTGACAAGGGATTGTCATTGGCACACTCATGCACAGTAGCACAGACAGTTTCAGCGGAGAAAGCTGAGCTCGATTTTGTCCGTGCTACTGTGCATGTGTGAGCCATTTGCTTTCGTGCAGTAGCACAGACTCAATCAGGCTCAGCTTTTTCTGCCAAAGCCCAAGCAGGTCCTTGCTACTGCACAGATGCAGTGCGGCCGCGTGCCCACGATCTTCGGTGGTGTCAGCACTGGAACGGCTTGGCACAGTGAAATGAGGGAAGCCTCTAGAGCAGGGGTGTCAAACTGTAGTAGAAAGTGGGCTGAAATTGTACACTGGGACCTAGTCGCAGGCCAACCTCAATGTCTACTGGCCTCCTTCCTCCCTTGTAAAATTCCCAGGTGACTGTCTGATGCCCCCCTTCAACCCTTATACAATTCTCTGTTGCCTAGTGGTACTCCCTTCCCTATACAGTTCCTTAGTGTCTAGAGGCCCCCACCCTCCCCTATACAGTTTCCTAGTGTTTAGTTATTTCCCCCATATCCTTCATATGGTTTCCCTGGTGTTCTAGGGCTTCACCTCCAATATAGCTTCCCTGGTGGTCTAGAGTGAGCCAAACATAATGCAAAGTGGGAAACCACTTGGGCCAAATTTAATGGCTCAGAGGGCCAGATTTGGCACACGGGCCGGGTTTGACATGCATGCTCTAGAGGATCCAGAGGCTTCCTTCTCCTGATGTAAAAACATTAGGTTGCAAACCTCACAGGTTTGCTTTAACTATGGATCAGATTTTATACTGGACAAGGTAATCTGTTGATAAATAAGTCCCAACTAATTTGTGACTTAAGAATGATTGATTGCAGGGCGTTATTGACCAGGAAATGTTTAGGCTTATGCTAAACAGGTGGGCTATGTAAGTCTAACTGATACTCCACTTTGGCTTCAATTTTGTCCATGTCCTATGCCTAAACCCACACCCTGAAACTAATATTTAGTTAGGAAATAGCTAATTATCGGGCACCCAAACCGACCCCTGCAAATCAATGAGATTGAGCATATGGCAACCAAACTTCTCCGTAATGTGCACAGATTTCTCCTGCTTCCCTGCAAAAGGAGTAAGATACTGTATTATAACAACTCTTCTTCCTCACCAACCTTTGTTGGCTCTCACTCTAGCCTTGATTTGGTTTAAATTAAAAAAGTAACCCTTTCAAATGGCCGCTATTTTATCTTCATCCAGAGCCTATAGGTAAAACAACAAAGAGGCATTTTTGCTATGACTGGAAATGGTTTCAGAGTATGAGGTCAGTTGAAAGTGTACTTGTTGAACTCAAGGCAGGTATGCATGAAATAGAGGCGCAAAAAAAAATGGTAAAAAAAAAGTCTAAATGATAAATACCATTGTGAATTGGGTGGAAAATGAAAAAAAAATATTTACAGTGGTAATTAGGATAGAAAAACATTGGTAAATGTTACCGATATTTTACTACAACTAAACCTAACCCCAGTTTCACACAGAACCTTTCCTCCTCTGATGCCTAACCTTAATGAGACACTGAAGCGAAAATAATAATAATGATATAATGATTTATATGTGTAGTACAGCTAAGAAATAAAACATTAGGCGCAGAGACGTAAGTCTAATATTGTTTCCAGTACAAGAAAAGTTAAGAAACTCCAATTAACTATGCAAAAGAGCCATTGAGCTCCACAACTTTCAAAGTTGCAGAGAGCTGTGTCTTCTGAAGCTTGTTATCTCAACTGTCAGTCACTGTATTTTTTTCTCTCTCCAGAAGACAGTTCAAAAGTTCACTGGCCTGCTCTGTAAAATCATTTAGAATGCTGAGTAGTGTGTAAACTGCAAATATTAGAGAATGATGTAATGTTATAAAAAACACTTTATAACTGAAAATAAAAATACGAGAATATTTTCTTTGCTACTAATGTTCTAGTAATTATCCATAATACACAACCAATTTATTATATCATAGTTTTTTTTCGCTTCAGTGTCTCTTTAACCCCCCCCCCCCCTTTCCTGATGCTAACCCTGAGACCCTATTCCTGATGCCTAACTGTAACGATTGGTGTCAGCAACACAGATTTTTCTAATTATTGGTGATCTGCAGTATCACCAATAATACAGATGCTATACCTGATTATGTGGTGATCTGCAGAATCACCAATAATACTAGTATAGCTAGACACAGGACACCTAATGTGGTATTGTGTTTGGTGCAACAGTAATTAGAGAAGTTATCTCCCAAAGAGCGGGAGATCCAGTTAATATTGCAGCCAAGGAACCCCTGAGGCCTGAGAAGCAGGGACCACTGACGGTGTTAGAGAGTATGATCACCTGAAGGGCAGATGATCAAGACTGAGCTATCGCCTAGGATCCCCTGAGGAGCAGGGAATACAAACTGTACTGCAGCCAAGAATTCCCTGAGGAGCAGGGAATTCAGATAGTACTGCAGCCAGTGGACACCTGAGGAGCAGGGACCACTGACTGTGCTGCAAGTGTGGTCACAGGTGGAATGAGTGATTATGACTGTACTACAGCCAAGGATTCCCTGAGGAGCAGGGAATCGGACTGTACTGCAGCCAGTGGACCCCTGAGGAGCAGGGACCACTGACTGTGCTGCAAGATGATCTCCTGAGGAGCAGGTGATCAACAGACACTGCTTGCAGCTAACAGACACCTGAGGAACAAGTGTCACAGACAGTACAGCAAGGCTGATCACCTAAGGGTTAGGTGACATCCCTTGAGATTTCCCTCACTAGTGGCAAGGCCCACTCTGTCCCAGTATAGGTAGCCTGGTATAGGTACCCCCAGTATAGGTAGCCTGGTTTAGGTGCCCCCAATATAGATAGCCTGGTATAGGTGCCCCCAGTATAGATAGCCTGGTATAAGTGCCCCCAGCATAGCCAGGTATAGGTTATGGGTCACTCACTGCAACCTTATCTTGTGACAAGATACAGCCTTGACTGGCCAACCATTACTCCATTCAAGTGAATGGAGCTGCAGGTTAGCACTTTACAGTAATTACAGTACAGAAATGACAGCACTGATCAACCCAGTAATTAATCCGATTGCCCTTTCCTAAAATATGGGCTTTTATGACTGAAGATCACAAGAGAAAAAGTGGAGAACAAAGCTCTGGCAAGCTGTTATCAGATTCTTTATAAATAGCCCCAAATTACTTTTTTGGCAGGGGGGGGGGGGGGGTGGCAAGGTCCCTGACCTCAATTCCCTCATCGGGCCTTAAAGAGAACCCGAGGTGTGTTTAAAGAATATTATCTGCATGCAGAGGCTGGATCTGCCTATACAGCCCAGCCTCTGTTGCTATCCCAAACCCCACTAAGGTCCCCCTAAACTCTGCAATCCCTCATAAATCACAGCCATGTTGTGAGGCTGTGTTTACATCTGTAGTGTCAGTCTCAGCTGCTCCCCCGCCTCCTGCATAGCTCTGGTCCCTGCCCCCGTCCCTTCCCTCCAATCAGCAGGGAGGGAAGGGATGCAGGCGGGGACTGGAGTTCTGCAGGAGGCGGGGAGAGCAGCAGACTGACACTATAGAGATAAACACAGCCAGCTCTGACAAGCTGTTTGTCAGCAGCGTGGCTGTGATTTATGAGGGATTGCAGAGTGCAGGGGGACCTTAGGGGGGTTTGAGATAGCAACAGAGGCTGGGCTGTATAGGCAGATCCAGCCTCTGTATGCAGATAATATTCTTCAAACCCACCTCGGGTTCTCTTTAACAGCCAGCAGGACTTTTGTCATATATTCACAGCTGCAGAGTTCTATAAATTCTCTGAAAAGTCAAACTTTGGGCTGCCGCTTAACAACCATGGGCTCTTCTGAGCAAGTTTGTGATGATGTGAGAATGAAGTTAATTGATTCCTACAAAATCGGAGAAGGCTATAAAAAGATTGCAAAATGCTTCCAGCTCGCAATTTCCATAATGTCATTAAGATGTGGCAGTTAAGAAAAAGTGTGGAAGTCAAGTCAAGATTCAGAAGACCCAGAAAACTTTCACAGTGAACTGCTTCTATGCTGGTCAAAAAGGCAAATCCTGTGAAGGTGTCCATACACTGGTCGATTTGCCATCAGATTCGACAAACAGATAGATCCCTCTCTGATCGAATCAGAGAGGGATCGTATGGCCACCTTTACTGCAAACAGATTGTAAATCGATTTCAGCCTGAAACTGATCACAATCTGTGGAGCTGCCTCTGCTGCCGCCCCCCCCCCCCCCCCCCCCCCCCGCATACATTACCTGCTCCGGCCGGCGCTAGTCCCCGCTGTCTTCTTCTCCGCTCCGTCCCCACCACGCTCCGGCTACTGAACTTCCTGTCCAGGGGAAGTTTAAACAGTCAAAACAGTTTGCATGAAAAAAAAAATTGGTACTAGACCTTTCCACCGCAGTTAGGTGATCCTATTGGAAGGGACCCTAACATCTATTTAAAAAAAACAGAAAGTGACATGCAAACGTCCATTTGACCTGGGAGCAGCTAGCCACTAAAGTAGAAGAAGGGGGCAGTGTGGGCCGAGGACACCCTTCTAGGTATTTTACACAATAGAAAAGTTAAACATACATTTTTGTACACAGTGGGGAGAAATGGCAGTGCATCTAAAACCAGGATGCATTTGAATGGCTTCACAGCAAGAAGGGGTGCAGGGCCTCTTAAAGGCATTTTTCGTACTAGAACCTTTCACCACAGTGAGGTCATCCTATTCGAAGGGACCCTAACCTCTATGGAAACGTCAGTTTGACCTGGGAGCAGCTAGCTATTCAAGTAGAGTAAGGAAGGAATTTTTTTGCATTGAAACTGTTTTGGAAGCTAACATCTTCTATGACTGTAACTTGTAGAAACTGCTTTGAATGCAATAGGGTGTATTTATGCCTTTAACCTATATAACCCGGTGAACAGCCTGAACTTGAAAGTGGACTTTAACTCTTGCACAGGACACTGGAGGGAAAACAAAGAGAAATTTGCCCTCTATGTATTTAGTGAGTTTACCCTGTCTAATTCCCCTCATTTGTGTCTAATCACACGTCATAATTTTATCTCCCCCCTGTGTCACATGACTACCATGGCAGATAAGGCAGATAAGCTCATTTGAAAACAGGATGTTAACAATATGTCTGCTTCCGTAAAAGCAGGAAGTAGTAAATGTGCAGATTTATTGTAGGATTTGTATTATCTGTAAGAAAGAAATGTTTTTCTTTAAAGGTTATTATGCTGTTGTGCGTCTTTTAGAGCAGAAAATAAGTTCAGGTCTGCTTAAACCTTTTGAGGACTGCGGTCTTAAACCCCCCTAGTGACCAGGCCATTTTTTACTAATAGGGCCACTGCAGCTTTAAGGCCCCCCTTTTGCCCACCAACACAGCTCTCTGTAGGTAGGCAATGATCGCTCGCTTTTTATACAAATATTTATTTGATTTTTTTATTTTATTTACATTTTCGCTTTTTTTATGGAAATATCCCTCCCTCCACCCACCAACCGCCACCCGCCACCCGCCACCCATAGGCTTCAGCCTATGACAGCAGATTGCTGCAGTGCCTCACAGCGGGACAGCTGTGTCACATGGCTGTCCCCAGTACAGCGCTGCCGTAGATCCAGAGCTGTACATAGTAAATAGACAGCGTTTCGCCATCTACCAGTCTCCTAGCGGCGATCACTGCTGGGAGGCTGATGACGGAGCTCCATTCGTCATTCAAGCGGGGATGCGCGCGCATCAGCGTGCGTTCCCAGGCAATCTCCAACCCATGCCATTCACGCCAATCGGCATGGAGTGGTCCTGGGGCTGCCACTCTGCTCACGCCAATCGGCATGGAGCAGTCGTTTACTGGTTAAGGTGATTTGGTGTAGGACAAATGGGCAACCATAAGGATCCTGGCAACTATAATAAAGGCCACGCTGTGATGACTGGACAAGTGTTAGGGCATCTCCAAAATCACAGGTCATGCAAGGTTTTCCCAATTTACAACAGTTAATAGGGTGACCAGGCGTCCTCTTTTGCCTGGACAGGTCCACTTTTTCTGACCTGTTCGGGGCGTCCTGGCAGGTTTTTTAAATGTCCGGGTAGTTAGTGAAGAGAGCCGTTTGGGAGCCGAACATGAGCCGGCTCTTTGGGAGCCGAGCGGCCAAGCCAGAAGAGTCGATGCTTAAAGAGCCGGAATTCCCATCACTAGACTGAGACTCAGTCTAGTGATGGGAATTCCGGCTCTTTAAGCATTGGCTCTTCTGGCTCGGCCGCTCGCTGCTCATGGAGCAACTCACTCACTCGGGGCACTCAGGACGGCTCAGGACGGCTGATTCATTGAACGGCTCGCAAGCCAGTTCGCGATCCAGCTCATGATTAGTAGCTCATGATTTAGAACCGACGGCCCACAGCATCCCCGGCACGCAGATCACGCATCAGACATGACTCAGATGGCACACACAGGCAGGAGTAAAGCAGGGCAACAAGTAACAGCAAGCGGCAACAGAACGACAGGTAGACAGGACAAGGCAGAGCACCGAGCGAGCAACAAGCAGGCGGCAAGCAGAGCAGAACACCAAGGCAGAGCAACAAACGGGCGGCACCAAGCTGGCGGCAAGCGGAAGCCGGGGCATTGAGTTAGTAGGTACTCAAAGCTCATTGGGGCTCATTTGTGGTGATGCTAGTCTGCCTGTCTTGATCTCACAGAACAGCTACTGCAAAAAAAATAAAATAAAACAAAATACTTAGAAATTTAAGTGGACACTGCCTATCTATCTGGCAGGAAGACTGCACAGTAGCACTGGCTCCTGGTCTATTAATAATCCTATATTAATAATCCTAATATTTGTATAGCGCTTTTCTTCTGTTGGACTTAAAGAGACTCTGTAACAACAAAAACCTCCCCTGGGGGGTACTCACCTCGGGTGGGGGAAGCCTCCGGATCCTAATGAGGCTTCCCACGCCGTCCTCTGTCCCACGGGGGTCTCGCCGCAGCCCTCCGAACAGCCGGCGACTGTGCTGACTGTCAGTTCAATATTTACCTTTGCTGGCTCCAGCGGAGGCGCTGTGGCGACTTTCGGCACGGAAATAGACGGAAATACCCGATCTCCGTCGGGTCCGCTCTACTGCGCAGGCGCCGGAAACTTGCGCCTGCGCAGTAGAGCAGACCCGACGGCGATCGGGTATTTCCGCCTACTTCGGCGCCGAGAGCCATCAGAGCGCCTGCGCAGGAGCCAGGAAGGTAAATATTGCGTCACGGCTGTACGGAGGGCTACAGCGAGACCCCCGCGGGACGCAGGACGGCGTGGGAAGCCTCATTAGGATCCTGAGGCTTCCCCCACCCGAGGTGAGTACCCCCCAGGGGCCGTTTTGTCGTTACAGTTCCTCTTTAAAGCACTCAAGAGCTGCAGCCACTAAGGCTGCAATGTTAGGAAGACTTACCCTAAAACTTCTTACTGAATAGGTAATGACCCTAGCCAGGATTCTAATCCTGGTCTCCCATGTCGAAGGCAGAGCCCACTGCTATTGAGCCCAGATGAGTCAACATAGTCAGTCGGAGCTTAAAGGGACTCCGAGCAGTGCAGAAACTATGGAAAGATGCATATCATGTTAAAGCTCTCTTTCTCCTCTTTCCAATGATATATAAACCACCACCCTACGCCTTTTAGTTTTCGCTATTTTCGCGATCGAAATTGCCGCGACCGCGACTTCGATCGCGAAAATAGAGAAAACTAAAAGGCGTAGGGCGACGATTTAGGTGTCGCCAGAAAGAGGAGAAAGAGAGCTTTAAAATGATATCCATCTTTCCATAGTTACATTGTATTACACAGGGCGACTTTTTCTGCTGAATGGAGCTGCTGACTTTGAGAAAAAGTCGCCCTGTGAAATACAATATAACTATGCAAAGATGGATATCTTTTTATAGCTCTCTTTCTCCTCTTTCTGGCGACACCTAAATCGTCGCCCTACGCCTTTTAGTTTTCTCTATTTTTGCGATCGAAGTCGCGGTCGCAGCAATTTCGATCGCAAAAATAACGAAAACTAAAAGGCGTAGGCCGGTAGTTTATATATCTTTGGAAAGAGGAGAAAGAGAGCTTTAAAATGATATGCATCTTTCCATAGTTTCTGCACTGCTCGGAGTCCCTTTAATCCAACTAATCCAGACTATCTACCTCCTTTGTGTGTGCTGTTGTACTGGCTGCCAGCGCAATATATTATTAATATTAATATTAATAATGCTTGCCTGGTACACACATCCATTTTTTAATGGTCAATGACTGGCCGATTTTAACTCCTCCATATAGTATGAAGGCAAACAGATTTTGAATACTATGAACAGATTGTGTAGGTAAACTCTCATACTACATAGAATAGGTAAAATTGGCCAATGCTTGGCCAATCAAAATTGGGTGTGTATACCAGACTTAAGAAACAAACGTGGGTATACAAAATATAGACAATTGTTACAATGACAAATATAAAACAAAAGGGAGAGAAGCCTGCCACCGCAAGCTTACAATCTATAGGAATAGGTAGGAAATAGAAGGTGTAGTAATGCATAAGATGTGTATCCAGAGGTAGTGTATTTTTAGATTATACTAGTGTATTCAACAAGAAATACTACTTGGCCTGAGGTTCAGAGGGAATTGCCTAAGTTAGATTGTATGCTTGTCTGAAATGGTACGTTTTAAGGTGCACGTAAAGGTTCCAAGGGGTTAAGAGCGGGGGATGTGTTTTGGAAGGTAATTCCAGAATTGTGGTGAGGCTCCTGAGAAATCTCACATATATAAATGTGGGGTGAAGAAGGTTGAGTGTAGAGCAGATGTTGCAGTTTAAGTGGTATCTGAAAACTAATGAGGACATGTATGGGGAAAAAAACATTGCGGAGAGCTTTGTCTGCAATGTTGAGTTAAACATTTTAAAATTGATTTTCAGGTTTATTGGCAGCCATTGAAGAGCTTGGCAGAGAAGCGAGACAAAAGATGGACGAGTCAAGTTCCTTTTTAAACCTTACAGTAAAAAAAGGAACAGTTAGTACTATGGGCAATTGAGACTGTGCATACACACACACACCTATCTCATCATATTACAGGTAACCTTTGTTTTTGCAAGGTGATACTTCTTATCCATTTAGCCATAGCTCCCAACTGTCCCTCTTTTGGAGGGACAGTCCCTCTTTGGGAACCCTGACCCTCTCTTTCCTCCCATGTTGTCCTCTTTCAGGACTCATGTACTGATCAGAGCCGGGGACAAGGTCCTCCAGCACCCAAGGCTGAGACACCAAAGTGCGCCCCTCTTCCTTCCCACCCCAGCCGTCACCAGTGATGGGCCGCAATTTCGCATATGCAAAATTTCGCATCGAAATTAGCATTTTTGCATCGTAATCGTAATGCGAAATTTCAGGAAAAATCGTTATTGATTTGGTATGTAATAGTAGTATCTCATAACTTCGCATAATTTTTCAAGTAATTTTCACACAATTTCACGAAATGTTGTGCCAACTTTGGCAGTTAATAGCAAAGCCCTCATACATGCTATTGCTACCAAAATTGCTGCATATGTTAAGGAGAATTTTGGGTACAAGTCAGAAAAATAATTTTTCAAAAAGACTTTGTAGTTTTTGAGAAATTGATTTTAAAAATGCAAAGAAAATGGTTTTTAAACTGTCAATTTTTCCAATTTTAAAAAACATTTTTTAAATCGATTTTCTAAAAAACTATAAGGTCTATTAGAAAAATTCTTTTTTTCCCCTTGTACCCATTATTCCCTTTAACAGAGGTAGCAATTTTAGTGTCAATAGCATGTATGGGGGCATTGCTATTAACCTCCAAATTCGGCACAAAATTACAGGAAATTTCACAAAAATTACGCAGATTTTAATGCAAAATTACGAATCACTACAAAACCAATTTAGTTTGCAAATCGTAATTACATATAGGCGTGATTTCAAAAATGTACGTGAAATTTAGCGAAATCGTAATTTTGCTGATTACGATCACCACTAGCCGTCACACACTGATTGCTATTAGACTAAGAGGCGCCTCAGGGCCCACGACCCCCCAACACCTTAATCTCTAGTTATCTGGCTTGCAGTCACTGCCATGTATCCCCTTTTATTATTTCTCTCTGCTTCAAAAACAATTGGGAATGATAGCTGAGTGAGTTGTGCGCCCCCTCCTACACTGCGCCCTGAGGCTGGAGCCTCTCTCGCCTCTGCCTCGCCTGGCCCTGCTGATCTATGTAAATATATGTATTTTATCTACAGAAAAATGTGTTTATATACTGTTAACTTTATTCCCATCCTTTACATTGATATATTTCTTATTTTCAAATGTAAACATGAAGGAAAATGAACCAGGATAAAACGGACCCATGTAGTTTGAATTATAAATCAAAATATTTTTCTAATACTCTTTGTAATATACAGGACTATGCTGGGGGCATGGTTAGGGGCATGGCACGGGGGTGTGGCTTAAGTGTCCCCCTTTCTTATCTCAAAAAGTTGGGAGATATGACTTAGCCACCTAGCCCATAAAATGCTGTTGCCTGTGGCCTAGTCCATCATATTTTGTCATTCCCTGTCAGCTGTTGAGTGGAAACTGGGTACATATTTTCCAGAGGCGTGTAATTACACATTGAGCATTATTAACCCTCCTGGCGGTACGCAGTTTCTGAGGCTGAGGGATTGTTTGAATGAAAGTTGTTTTATCCTTTGTAGCTAGCACTAGGCTAGCTACCATTGTCCCCCAAGTCCCTTCGTACCCTTCTGATCCCCCCGATCGCTGCCGCTATAAGTTACCTAGTCGCGATCCCGCGAGAGCCGCAGCCTCCCCAATGAGCTTCAGTCGTCACTATGGCAATGATCGGACATGACGTCTGACATCATCAACGTCATGCGCAATCTCGATCCTCCCCATAGCGAAGCCTGGAGCTGATTGGAGAGGCTGTGCCATCACGGGATCCGGGTGTACGTATAACAGCGGCAATCAGGGGCAATCAAAAAAGAGAGGAGGGACTTGGGGGACAATGGTAGCTAGCGAAGTGCTAGCTACAAAGGCTAAAGCAAGTTTAATTCAAAAAATTCCTCTTCAGGGCAGAGAAATCCTCTACGGCGGCTACTCCGAGTGTAGCTCGGGGTTATCGTCAGGGAGGTTGAAATGATTCTCTAAAATGACTCTATTGCGGTGCCCAAATCTGCGTGTGTCGAACGGGCGTCAAAATCACCAGTCTAATGGCTTGATTCACTAAGACAAATAGCATGACTCATCCGAGTTAACATGCCTTATCAGAGATAACACAACTTATCAAAGTTAACACGCCTTATGAGAGTAGCATAGCGAGCGCTACGAACCCGCAGGGGCTCAGGGCAGGCCGAGTGGAGCTCTCATCATTATTAGCAGGAATAAGTTTGTAGTGCTTGCTATGCTACTCTGATAAGGCATGTTAAATTTGATAAGGCATGTTATCTCTGATAAGGTGTGTTAACTTGGATATAGCATGCTATTTGTCTTAGTGAATCAAGCCCTAAGTGGCAACCACCCTAATAAGAGCACAAACAGCAATAAAACACGAGTAGATGTTCTCTTGCTTCTTTATTGTGTCTATAACTAGACTTTGTTGCTGAAGTTCCACTGTAAGATTCCAGAAGTTTTTAAAAAAGTGATTTTTGATAGCTTGGCTGGTTCTGGGCCCTCATTTATCTTAAAGTTGATCTGTCTTAACCAGCGGCACCAGAATTGAAGCGTTATATGATGAATGTCTTTTACTTCCATTCACCTGTATCTTCCTCCCAAAAACTTAATTAAAGCTAAAAGCAGAAAAGGCCACTGCCGCTCGCAATCCGTGGGTGTCTAATGAGCCTGCCAGGCCCCCGTAGTGTTCTCCCAGCATGACTGTGCAGGCGCTAATCTGCCTAATTAATATTCACGCAAACTTTCCTGATCTGTGGTTCACACAGGAAATACCAGAAACCCCCTCCATGCAGGAATTTAACAGTGTAGCCAAGTGCGTTCAATGGAGATATACTAATAATTCTAGATAATAGGATAACAGAGGTGCCAATAGGATAAAAAAACACTAAAAGAACTTAAAAACCCATTTTGGTAATAGAGGAGGCAGTGGTGGACTCACCCCCTCCAAGCAGAACACACGACTGTGGATTTTCAGTCAAAACAATTTTATTGGATACTCCAAATAAAGTGCAACGCGTTTCACGGGATACAAACCCGCTTCATCAGGCAATAACAGATAGGAGTAAACAGCATCTGCCAGTATCATCAACACTGAGCGCCTCTGAGACAGAGGCGCTCAGTGTTGATGATACTGGCAGATGCTGTTTACTCCTATCTATTATTGCCTGATGAAGCGGGTTTGTATCCCGTGAAACGCGTTGCACTTTATTTGGAGTATCCAATAAAATTGTTTTGACTGAAAATCCACAGTCGTGTGTTCTGCTTGGAGGGGGTGAGTCCACCACTGCCTCCTCTATTAACAAAATGGGTTTTTAAGTTCTTTTAGTGTGTTTTATCCTATTGGCGCCTCTGTTATCCTATTATCTACATCAAGTCCACCCTTGGTGGAGGGTTGTACCCTTCCTTCTTCAACTACAGAGAGCGACTTTTTAATCCTGAGTGGGGTCAGGACAATCTCCCCACCTGCTTTGACAGTGGTTGCCTACTTGGTAACCCTGGTTTGTGAGTATTAAATTAATATTATTACTCTATCAATTATACCTTACCAGTACATACTACACTATATTGGGCTCTTGGTGTTCTCTCTTTTTCTCATACTAATAATTCTATTCACCAGATACTTAGGAGTCTCTACCTATAACCTAATGACAAATTCTGGCTTGTCATTATCCATGCAGGCTGGAGCCTAGGATTGCATGATTTTAAATATTTTGTATTAACATCATATTTATGCTAAATTAACTCCATATTGCCCCCTGATCAACAATGTGGTCATGAATTATTAGAGATTTTTTTTTTGAAAAATTGCCTGCAGCCATGATGATTAGAGAGGCTGGACGGTGCGCTGAGAACCACATAGTTCCAGTAGTGTTACCGCTCCCCCACCTGACCAGAAATCATATGGAGCACAGTGCAAGCTGGTCAGGCAGAGGAGCGGTAACACCAGCGGAACTATGGGGCTCTCAGCACACAGTCCTGCCTCTAATCATCCCGGCTGCAGGCACTTGCCTAAGCCCAGCTGCGTAGTGAAGAAGCTGTGGGCCCCAGTGCAAGTTTTGCTTTGGGGCCCCCCAAGCATGCTATACATAACTTTTGATACGGCACACCAAAACCAATCAAGGACAACCACAGTGTCAGAAGTACAGGAAGGGGATATGGAGCAGTATGTTAATGATTACTACCATTCAAAGCATCTATAGAAGTGATTTATTACCAGCACAGGACCAATAAAGAGCTAATATTGGGGTTGAGAATAAGCCCCATGGGGCCCCTCAAGGCCAAGGGCCCCAATGCGGTCGCTACCTCTGCACCCCCTATTGCTACGCCACTGTGTGAGCCTGATCATCTTACTGAGTCTGCTGGCTCTATTCTGGTACTTCACTACAGGCAGGGTAAGCTGCAGCGTGGTTTGAATAGAACGCTAAATAGCGTTTTAAATAACTTTATCGACGTCTCCATGCACTAGGGCCGGACCGAGGCAGAGGCGAGAGAGGCTCCAGCCTCTGGGAGCAGTGTAGGAGGGGGCGCACAACTCACTCAGCTATCATTCATTGTGTTTGAAGCAGAGAGAAATAAGAAAAGGTTATGCATGGCAGTGACTGCAAGCCAGATAACTAGAGATTAAGGTGTTGGGGGAGTTGGTGGTCCAGGGGCGCCTCTTAGTCTCCTAGCAATCAGTGTGTGACAGCTGGGGTGGGAGGGATGGAGTGGTCTCAGCCTTGGTTGCTGGAGGACCTTGTCCCAGCTCTGCCGTGCACCATTATTTATCTGCGCCATTTTTCACTGGACCAGGGCAGGGAGGCCACACAGGTTAGAGAGGTGTGCAGGTAGCTTTTACATAAGCTTCGTACTGCATCAAGCAAGCAGCATAAAGAAGAGACAGCTTCCTATAGATATTCCATCAAATGTCTGATAATAGCTGATGGAATATTGAACGTGGCACAGCAGTATCCCAGTAAACAATCAATCCCAATTTAGATGTACGTAATTTACTTAAAATAAAGCCCATCTAGTGAAATGTGGTAACCTAACCTTATAGATCTCTGATCCGTTATTGGCACTTTTGGTCTGACCACGCCTTTTCTTTATTTCTTTTCCTGTCAATCTTGTCCTCTCAGACAAGATTTGCAGATAGCAGATTGCAGACATGTAAGGGCACTTGTGAAAACATTACGCGTTCCCTTTTAAATGCAATACTGTTGTTTATTACATCAGAGGCAGTGAACAGACTACAGATTTCCAATATAGATGCGTCAAGGCACAACTACGTACGAGAAGATTGTAGAAAATCTCCAGCCATTCCTCATCCCAATATATTCTGTTCTTTTCTGTGTACTACTTAAAAGAAAAACAAAACCTCATTATAAAAAGAGCATATTTTTTCTACCTTCCATTTAAGTGCTTGACTCTGTGACTTCTCCTGTGTCTGTTTTCTGCTACATGGTAATTAGATCATAAACTGCTGTAGGAAAGCCATTTATCTCCACCGTTGTTTGTTTTTCCCCTCGGTGTCATGGCGGTCTTACAGGTCTCCGTTCTGATTGCAGGCATGATAAAGTTTATGTTAGTGTGTGTGCACGGCGCTGTGCTTACTTCTGCAGTGCTCTGTCTAGGTGGCACTGTTACTGCCAGTAACCTGGGCCGGAGCTACCATAGGAAAAAATTAAAAAATTGCCCCATGGCCCCAAAGCCTGTAGGGGCCCCCAAGTTGTCCCTCCCCATCTTAACTGTTGCTCCCCAGGGACTTTGCAGAGTCTGTTAAGTTGGGAGGTGATTGGGGGAGGGTCAGCAGCCAGCTCAGGGGCCCAGGAGGGAAATTTGGCTGCAACGAAGGGCCTCTAATGATGCTTTTTGGTCGGGGGGTGTCTGTTGGGGGGGCCCCCAGGCTAATTTTGCCCTAGGGCCCAATTGTTACTTGAACCGGCCCAGCCAGTAACGCAGGCCCCAGTGCAAATTTTCCATTGTGCCCCCCAAGCACTCTATACATAATAATTGATATGATACACCACAACCTGCCAAGGAGCGCTTCAGTATTAGCAGTTAGGGATAGTCGCAAATGCCCATTTCTGATCTGTGGAAATTCTGATGTCCGATTTTCCTTTTTTATGGATTTCCATGTTTTGATGGGTCGTAATTTTCCATTTTTCCGTTTTCTGATTTCCAATTTTCCATTTTTCCAATTTCCGATTTTCGAGGAGGATTTTATTACTCATTTTTTGCATCAGAGAATCCAAAAACTGAAATAAAAAAAATCGGACAAACAGAAATCAGAAAAACGGAAATCAGAAAAACTGAAAATCTTGTGATTGGTCTGAAATCAAAATTTTGCTGAAAAATTCTGCATTCTCTCTCTGATTGGTCCAATGCTTTTAAATTGCAGATTTCCATTTGGAAATTTGAATCTGAATGAGCATCCCTATTAGAGGTGCAAGCGGAGGATGGGGAAACGTTTGATGGTGATTAGCACAATTCAAAGCAAAGAAGTCCAAAAAATAGCTAATGTTGCATTGAGGGATGCCCCCTCTGGCCCAAGGGGCTGATGCAGTCGCAACCTCTGCAAGCCCTATTGCTACGCCACTAGTAACTGCAATAAATATGTGCCTTGCTTTAGAGATCCACTAGGACAATCAAGTGTACTTTTTGCTGAATTGAATTTGCCCAGTTCTAAGTTGCATGCAGTTTGCGTTAAACTTCTTTGAATTAAACTTACCTACAGATGACATAGAAAACAAACCCTTCCCCCATACTCAGGGACATAACTAGAGGGGAGCAGCCCTGTGACTGCGGGGTGGGGAGGGATGGGCAGAGCTGTAAGGGGTCCCTAACTACTACTTCAACCCCTCTAATAAAGGGGTCCATATTTCAGATCAAGGCCCATATGCAATTACATTTTTCTCCTGAGTTTTCTCCCAGGAGATAATTTTTCATCTTCTATTTCAAATAACTTTTCAGAACTTTGCAAATGAAAAAGTAACAAAAATTAGTTGAAAAAAAAAAAAAACAAATAATATCATTTTGTGTATGTTCTTGCTTGCTGGTGGTTTAAAAGATATTTCATTGACAAGTTTGAAACTATCACCTAGTAGAAAAAGTGAATTGCGTATGGGCCCAGGTGTTTTTGTGGTTAGACTTGCTATGGGTATGAAGATTATGATGTCCACACATGTTTTACGACCCTTACAAGATGGTCCTCCAGGCTGTTAGGGTCACCAGGGGTAGGGAAGGGAGGCAGTGGGAACTTTGGGGGGGCCCATCAAAGATTTGCTGGAGGGCAGCCCCATGATTTGCAGTTATGTTACTGCCCATACTAATGGCCAGCCATGATGAAAAGGTACTTAGAAATATTTTGGGCTTGGTATGAGCATATGTGTCTGGTATACAGGGGTACAGTACTAAATCGATCAGTTCAGGGCCTTTTCTGGCCAAATTGGTGCCCCAGCCAAGCCAGCTTTTTGCCTCCTTCAGTCTTGTAAATAGGAACATTGTTGCCTACATTCATGGTTTTGCAGCCTAAAAAAACAAGGGAATTTTTTTTCTGTATAGATCAAATGTCTAGCACAAGGCACAGCTCTTGTAGCTGGGTGGTTCCAGTGTGGGTCTAATGACAATGAGGAGAAGAATAGTGCTCTGGTTGTGCATTAAACCTTTTTATTCAAATAAAATACACTTACATTTGCACTTTCAGAAGTAGAAGAGTATATGTGCATTTCCATGGCTGCTGGTGATTCTCTCTTGATCCCTCAGCCTGGCCAAGGCTTTGGGCGGCATTGATATTGGGGAGAGAGGAGCAGGGGGTGGAGTCACATCTCAAGTATGCTGTTTTGTGCTGTTTTGTGTTTCAGCTTATGCCACACCTTCATCTGGTCGCTGAGATGGACTGTTGTACATGGAAAAAGAGTGGCTATTTCATAGGGAGTCACCAAGTGCTGCATATGGAAGTGGAAGTGGAACTTCTAAACAGAAAAAAAGAGGCAAAGTGAAAACGGGCAGTGAAAAAAGGGGGGGGGGGGGTGTTGAGGGGAGGAAGTCTAATGCTAGGTATAAACTTGTAGGTGTTGTTAATAAACAAGTTTGTAATGTTCACTGCAGTACAATGTAACAAATCATGCTCTACTGCTGCTCTTGTCTACACTCTCTCCATCCTGATTCAGGCAAAAACAGCACTGGAAATTTGGGGCATACCAGGCTCCACCATAGGCCGTAATCGGAATGTATAATTTACTCTGCACCCAAATCTCTTGAGCCTAGGTAAACAGTATTCTGTGTCAGACAGGAGGAGAGAGGTCAGTTATACAGCTATCTTTGCATCACAATTTCAGAACATATTTAAAGTGGATCCGAGATAAATTTTTACTCATTGCATAATTGTGTTCCTTTCATATAGTTTATAGGGCATTCCTCAAGCCAAATACTTTTTTTGTTTTGTTTTAATACTCTAATTCCCTATAAAATAAACAAGCCTCGCCCACAGCTTCAGAGAGCCTTGGCATTTTCAGACTTATGTACCGAGGGCTTATGGGAGCTCAGTCTGGGCAAGAGGAGGAGGAAGTTACTAGCCATAGATTTCAGAGGCAGAGGGGAGGAGGGAGGAGGGGAGGCTGAGGGCTGAGATGCTATCAGCTTGCCTGTGTAATCAGACTAACAGAACATGGCTGCCCTCATTGTATCACAGGAATCAATAATCATAAACTGTTGAAGCTGTTTGCAGATAGTTTTGCTGTGTAATCTTAGGCCTGGTCCACACTAGGTCCGGAAACGTATCCGTGGCTGCGTTTTTCAAACCTGATGAAAAACGGAGTCCCGGATACTAATGTTTAAAATAGCAGCCAGCCTCACCCAAGTAAAAAACGGATCCGTCTGCGTTTGCGGGGACCCGTTTTGAAAACCTGAACGGAAGGTCCGGATCTGCTGCATTTTCACGCAACGGATCAGGACCACGGATACACGCAGGGGTAGTGAAAGCAATGAGAAAACGCATCTCCAGCTCCACAGGCAAAAAACGGATGTGAAAACGGATAGCCTGAGCTTTATGATTGGCCCAAAAAATCCTCCCACTCCTTCCTAATGATAGAGACGTTTTCTGTCAGGGAAAAACCTGAACGGAAACTGATACAAAACTGATGCAAAACTGATGCACTTTCATCAGTTTGCAGTACGGTGGGTACTTCCCCTGATCCGGACTGCAGGGTCCGTCCTGCAACCGGGTCTAGTGTGGACCCAGCCTAAACTTTAGATAAGATATATAGACAAGTTACTTGTTATAGTTAGTTTTTCATCTCGGATCCGCTTTAAAGAGGAACTGTCGCAAAAATCTTAAAATTTAAAACACATACAAATAAGAAGTACATTTCTTCCAGAGTCAAAAGAACCATAAATGTCTTTTCTACTTACAGTAGGTAGTAGACATCTAACATTACTGACTGGTTTTGGGTTAGTCCATCTCTTCGTGGGGATTCTCAGCATGCCTTTATTCTTTATAAAGACATTCCCTGAAAATGACTAATACAAAGATGCTGTCTAGCCTCCCTGCTTGCTGCACACTTTTTGGGCAGTTGGACGGAGCAACTGCCATTCACTAAGTTCTTTTAAAAATAAAGAAAACCCTGAGAACCCCCATAAAAAGATAGGCTAGTCCAAAAGTCAGTAATGTCAGATTTCTACTACTTACTGCAAGTGACATAGGAAAAAAGTACCGTAATTTATGGCTCATTTTACTCTGGAAGAAACATGCTTCTTATTTGTATATGTTTACATGTATTTTAAATTTTAAGATTTTCGCGACAGAGGTCCTTTAAGTCAGTTCTGTAATGACATGCCATTAGATGGTATCTATTGATGATAATAATACTAGCATCCTGGATATTTGGCGATTGGTTGTTGCGCTGAGCTATGGCGAGGAGGAGAGTGACCGCTGACTCCAGACTGCTGCGTGTCTTATCTCCAGCCTGCTATCTCCCTACCCTTCCTTCCCTTGCTGTCTCTGTAGATGGAGGATGACAAACTGGCTGTGTAATTGGGATCAGCCCCCTTTAGGCTGCTGTATAATTCTCGTATTGATCTGCCGGATAGAAACATACAATTGGCTCTGCAACAGAATAAACAGATCTGGCTGTTTCTACTGAAGCGCACAGAGGAAGGCGGGGTGGTGTCAACTGAATGGACAATGCTAAAGACTTCCTCAGCAGGCCACGCACATTCAAAGGAGGCTTTAAATACATTTCTTTATTAATCTTTATTACATGTTACCAACATAAAAGTATGCAGGTTGCACAGCATTTACTTATTTATTTTGCAGCTCTGAGACCACACTGTATCCTGTCAGAGACAGACTGCTTGTGTACATTTAAAAATGCTGCGCTAATTTGGCAGTGGGCGTAATCGGAAAAAAATGGTTCAGGGAACACTTTATAGTGATAGTAGAATATCAATAAATTTACCAATATTCTACAAACGAATTGATATAGTGAAATATTAATAACATTAGCTGATATTTCACTATGAACTAACGTGTCCCTACTCTCACACAGAACCCTACCCTGGTGGGCAACTAATAACTGTTCCTCTGGCAACTAATAGCCCCTTCCCCCAGCAACTAATAACCCACCGGTAACTAATGACCCCCTTAGGCAACTAATAACCCTTACTCCCAACCAACTAATAACCCTCCCACCCTGGCAACTAATAACCCTTCCCCCAGGCAACTAATAACCCTTCCACCAGGCAACTAATAACCCTTCCCCCAGGCAACTAATAACCCTCCCACCCTGGCAACTAATAACTCTTCCCTCAGGTAACTAATAACCCTCCCCCCGGGCAACTAATGATCCTTCCCCCGGGCAACTAATAACCCTCCCCCTGGGTAACTAATAACCCTCCCCCTGGGTAACTAATAACCCCCCCAGGCAACTAATAAACCTTCCCCGGCAACCAATAACCCTTCCCCTCCTTCCCGGGCAACTGATAATCCCCCTCTCCTTACAAAAAAATGGGCACGCGCTAAATAGCGAGTTCCGGGTGCCAGCTATTTTTTGCCGCATTGCCCATACCTATTTTGCGTTTCTGTCCACACACTGCACACAGATTTCCAATAGATTTCTACATGAAATCTATTGAAAATGGATGCAGACGTAGTGCTATAGACTGTGGGCGGACCGCTGCTCCTGCCCCACCCCCCATCGCTTCAGAATTTCCATCCTGTTCAATGGACAGTTCTGACTGATTTTTGGCAAAAATGTATTAAAATATGGACTGGGGAATGCTGTGGCTGTATACTAGCTCAAATCTGTAGGGAATCGAACAGCAAAATCGATCAGTGTGTTGCTATCTTTACTAGAGTGTGTTAATGAGATGCAAATAATTCTCAGGGTCTCTTTATTTTGAAAATCACTTACTGAATGGAAGTTGCTCATTCCAACTGCCAAAAAGCGAAAACAAGTAGGGAGGAGGAAGGGCATCTTAATAGATCCTTTACAAGGATTGCTTTTCTAAGGTAGGTGGTATACTGTACATGTTTAAGTGGACCTGAACTCTTGCACAAGGCAGAAGGAAAACAGAAAGAAATGCACCCTGTATGTATTTAGAGAGCTAAGCCTGTCTAATACCCCCTCATTTGTGACTAATCACCAGTGTAATTTGATCTCTCAGGAGTGTCAGCTCAGGAACCTCCACTGTCATGGCAGAGCAGCTAGTTTGTAAGCACATGATGTTAACAATATGTCTGATTCCATGAAAGCAGAAAGTAGACACACTGCAGATTGCAGGATTTGATTTCATCGCAACTAATAAATATTTTTCTTTAATGGTTATTTTGCTGTTGCTTATCTTTTGCAGCAGAGAGGGAGTTTTAAGTTCAGGTCCTCTTTAACAGAGCCAGCACATTCAGATCTGTCCAAGTAGCAAAATTAGTAGTAAGCAATGGTTGATGACTACATTATTGATCAATAGCAATTTAGTGTACACTTTAATTTCCTAATGTCATGTTATTATAAAACAGACTGGAAATTCTGACATGCGGTTTATGAATACATATGATACAGGATCTTGATGACAGGTTCACTTTGCAGCAGCCCGGAAAGGGAATATGTCTCCATGAATCCAGTGCCTTATCTCCGGCTGCACAGGATGCGTCTGTTACATTCCCCCCATCACCCGGCGCTCTCATTAATCCCTCTCTGTGTGTCTCTTGCTCAGGATAATTCAGAGAAAACTTAATCTGGAAGAATTACTTTGTGTTGCTGACATTCTGAGTCTTAAAATGTCATCCGTGATTAATTTGCTGTCACAGCGTCCCCCACCACCATGGGGCACAGCAGTCATGCTGGAGCTGCTCCTCCACATTGCTCCAAATGCCAGAGGGGCCTGCAGGGCCCAGCAGGCTGGAGAGCGTAAGCTCTGCTGCCCAGCTAAAGATCGGTTCTACCAGCTCGCTTCTGGTTATGGAGGGGAAGCAGGGAAGGAAGGTTCCTTGTAAAACGTGGCTCAGTGTAAGAAGTACTGTGGGGCACCTTGTGTTTCAGCACTAAACTGACCATAAGGTTGTTGTGACAGTGTGACTTTTTCAGTCTCTTATGTGGGGGCACCAATGGAATTCAGGGCCCTGAGCAGCTACCCAGTTTGGCGTTATGGTGGTTGCAGTCCTTTGGGAAGGTATACTCTCCCAATAAATATTGGTGATAGACAAAAAGTTGGGGCCTGAGGACTCGTTTCAACTAGGGACCAGCCTGCTGGTTTGCGCTGCAGTGTTCCAGGCAACATGGGCGTTCATCTTCTAAAATAGGTGAGCGCAGTGGATGCAAAGCTATGTTCCTTGATGGATGAAGGCAGATGTCATCCCAGAAAGCGTTGCAAGCTGCAGATTGTTTTCCCCTGACATACACATGTATGATTTCCTGCATTAGGTGGAACGAGCCTAATGATTGGGCGGGGTCAGGTGATCTGTGCTAACTTGTGCTCCCTTCCCAGTTAACCTCATTTGGATGATGATAGGAAGGAAGGAGTCAGGTCGGCAACCTGTGCAGTAAAACTGCATTGTCATCTGTATGGGAAATGGAGCTTGAAGCAGGTAAAAAGGGTGCCTGAAGAGCCTTGGTAAAATGGGTGGCCATAGGTGGCAATGATAAAAGCTTCAATTAGCAGCATTACAAGTGCCCAGAGGGCTACCTGCTATGAAAATTGTGGCTATAGTGGTAGTCTTAGGTTTAGGCATCGGTAGAGGAAGGTCTTAGGGTTAGGCATCCATCCATAGAGGGATATCTTCGGGGTAGGCATCGGTAGAGGAAGGTCTTAGGGTTAGGCATTGGTAGAGGGAGGTCTTAGGGTTAGGCATCGGTAGAGGGAGGTCTTAGGGTTAGGCATCGGTAGAGGAAGGTCTTAGGGTTAGGCATCTGTAGAGGGAGGTCTTAGGGTTAGGCATCGGTAGAGGGAGGGCTTAGGGGTAGGCATAGGTAGAGGAAGGTCTTAGGGTTAGGCATTGGTAGAGGGAGGTCTTAGGGTTAGGCATCTGTAGAGGGAGGTCTTAGGGTTAGGCATCTGTAGAGGGAGGTCTTAGGGTTAGGCATCGGTAGAGGGAGGGCTTAGGGTTAGGCACTGGTAGAGGAAGGTCTTTGGGTTAGGCATCTGTAGAGGGAGGTCTTAGGGTTAGGCATCCGCAGAGGGAGTGTAACGATCGGTGTAACACAGAGAGGATCTGACTATTGGTGATCTGCAGTATCACAAAAATACAGATATATACCTGATTGATGATCTGCAGTATCACCGATAATCAGATATATTACTAACCTCTGGACACCTGAGAGATATGAGTGTTTGGTGCAACAGTAATACTTTGAGAACAATATCAGGAGGACAGGTACAAAGGCTGTAAGGAATACTGCTAGAGTATGAGTACCTTTCAGCAGCCTGAGAATCTCCCGCAGGGAGGAGTCAGACTGGGAGAGGATAGGACCAGAGCGTGAGTGACACCAATAGGAGGATGTCACTGACTGATCTGTGAACTATCTCTTAACTGAGGGGATAGCTCTCAAGGTCGGACAAGCCAGGTCGGCAACACACGGACATACAAAGTACAAAGACAGGAGGCTGATTCGGTAATCCTAAGGCAAGCAGGGTTTGGCAACAGAGTATCAGATATAGCGAAGTACCGAATGAGTGAACAGAAGAGTGGTCAGGAAAGCAGAAAGTCATAACAGATAATAAACAATGCCTAGTCTTGGGTATGAGCTCTGTGCTCATCAACACCCTGGAACTAGTCTGAAGTTTAACAGAATGGTAACACAAGTCCCTAATCTTGGGTGTGAGGTCCTTGATCATCAACACCCTGGAACTAGTCTGAAGTACAACAGAATGGTAACACAAGTCCCTCATCTTGGGTGTGATGTCCTTGATCATCAACACCCTGGAACTAGTCTGAAGTATAACAGAATGATAACACAAGTCCCTAATCTTGGGTGTGAGGTCCTTGATCAACAACACCCTGGAACTAGTCTGAAGTATAACAGAATGATAACACAAGTCCCTAATCTTGGGTGTGAGGTCCTTGATCATCAACACCCTGGAACTAGTCTGAAGTATAACAGAATGATAACACAGATTCTGACAATAAGGTCTGAGTGCTTTCACGTAGTGATCGCAACGGCAGACAACCAGCGAATGACCAGCACCCAGTATATATAGCCCAGCGCTCTCCAGCGCCTCCCCTAAGTGCTGGACCAATGGGAACTGGTTGAATCATCAGCTGACCGGCCTGGTAAGCTGACTCCCTTCTGGCTATCATAAAAGTTCTGCCTCTCAGCGCGCGCGCGCGTCCTTCTGAACCTGTGTGGACTATCAGTCCCAGCCACACCAGACATGTCTTGCATACCACCCGCCGCGCTGGATGCGGAACCAGCCGCACCTCTATCAAGGCATGCGGCGGTTTCTTCCCGTTCAGCCATACTGGCAGATGTAGGCCTACGCGTGCAAACCGCCGCGTTGGATGCGCAATCAGTCGCCTTGTTCTGAGCACATGCGGCGGCTTTTCCGCGTTTTCTCACAGGGAGGTCTTAGGTTTAGGCATCGGTAGAGGGAGGTCTTAGGGTTATGGATCCGTAGAGGGGAGTCTTAGGGTTATGGATCCGTAGAGGGCAGTCTTAGGGTTAGGCATCTATAGAGGGAGAGTTCCAGGTAAGAGTATGGTTTGGGCATAGTAAAATATCATTAAATATTACCAATATTTTACTATTGGAATTAACTTTTTTTTCAGGCGCCTTTATTACATGTATGCAATGGAGCTACAGGTACTTTGAATATATTTATTGCAAAAAAAAAGCACAGATGTGCAAAGTACAAACCAATGTGCATATCTAAAATGTATTATCATATGCATTTAAAAAAGAACTGTAAAGTTGCACTAGGGCTTTGACATGCTAGATTTTGTCCTTGGAAATGTCCCTGGCTTTACAAGGTAATTGGGCAGACCGTGCAATCCTCTCCCTCTCCATTCCTGGCTATTTCTGGGCTCTCTGTCACCTGATTCTATTTAGCTATTTACGAATAGCTGTTTACAGTGAGGCCTTCAGGGCCCAGCTAACATTTGGCAAATCTCCGGCCCTCTTACCAGCGCGCAACCTATAATTACAGCGCAAATATTTTATGTCTCGCTGCAGCCACAGAGAGCGGCGACCTGAACAAGGAGAAATATTTAGAGAAATGTGAAGAATAAATATCGGGGCAGGGAAGAAAACACAACATAACCTGTAATATTCTGCCAGGAAGCGGAGCAACAAAGCAAGCCATTATTTCATTGATATCATCCATTTCTGTTCACTCTAAACGCACGGTAGCCATGCAACTATTACCACGTTGTAAGAGAAATGTGTCACAAAGATTAAAGAAAAGTACGCAGAAATAGCACCAATCTGCTATGAAAAATATTCAGTAAATGTTCATTTAAAAAATGTAAACACATATTAAAAAAAATCACCATTAGGTGATGAGGGTCCGTGGTAGGAGCAGTTGGAAAAGTTGCAGCCAAAATGGGTGCAATTGTTATTTATCGATATATGTGGGCATAATTGTGACTTATTGTAATATAGAAAGCCGTTATGCTATTTAGCGGCCAGCTGAAATTAAATTGAAATTTATTGTATTATTGGTAGCAGGGATCAGGGCGTGTTAAGGTTAGGCACCACTAGGGGGGGTCTTAGGGTTTAGCACCACCAGGGGGGACTTAGGGTTAGGCACCACCAGGGGGGCTTTAGGGTTAGGCACCACCAGGGGGGCTTTAGGGTTAGGCACCACCAGGGGGGTCTTAGGGTTAGGCACCACCAGGGGAGGGTTCTGTGTGAGAGTAGGGAGAGGTTAGGCTACTATAATTAGGTTCAACATTATCTGTAAATTTACCATTAATGTAATACTGCAATTAAATCGCTATTTATCGTTTTCGTTATCGATTTTGTTATTTAATGTTGCGCTTAAATTGTTATTTACCGATATTGCTAGTAATATCGTTATTTAACGTCACACCTAAATTAGCTCGTGACTTTTTCAAATGTATGCTCAGTGGTAGCCATAAATACAGTATATTGAGTTAGAAAATATACAATATAATAATAACAGAGGGGTCAAATAGGAAAAAAATCACTGCGCAAGTGCACATTTTACTATTTTTGTACCTTTATTGTGAAACCGTGTAGTGATTTTTCTCATTTTACCCTTCTTTGATTACATTGTATAGACATGCAGTTGGGGAGTCGACAATTACTTTTTATTATATATACAACTAATAAGTAACTATGAATTGTGTACCTGTTCAGGTTAATTTTCTTTCTTATCTTTAAAACCATGGCCGTTTCTTGGGCAGTGATGGCAGGGCGACCACCCTGGGCGCAGACCGGCAAGTAGAAGAATGGAGGGGGGGGTGCAGATAGAAGGACATAACCGCTAGGGAGCTGGTGGTGAAGCGCAGTGTAGCCAAATGAAAGAAGATTACCTTCCTTGACTCGTCCTGGGCTGCCTGCGTCTGACGTCAAGTCATCATCACGTCACCACTGCGTGATGACACCTGATGTCCTGTTGCAGTACTGCTGACTGTCAGTGTGCGGCACACTTGGAGGAGTTGGCTTTCCGGGCTTTCTTCGCCTGTGTGTTTTCCTGGTCCCTGCTTCCTCCTGGATGAGCGGCTGGTCACTAGTAAGTAGGCAGATCTACTTGTGACCTGTGGCTGTGTGACTGTCCCTAAAGAAGAGTAAGGGTTTGCGAGTCCACGTGGGTGGGGGTGAAGGGGGCGCAATATTTACACCCTCGTCCTGGGTGCAATTTAGCCTAGCAACTGCCCTGTTTAAAACAAACCACCCTAAAATACACTGTTTTCATAAAAAGACGAATTAAATAAAGACCGAATCTCTGTTTATAAGGTTCTGAGCAGACCAATGAAGCTTTCACGTTAAATTATTAATTGCAAGTTAAGGAAAATGGAAAAGGTTATGGTATTTACTTAGCTTAAATATTTGGAACTACTGATGATCATTTGGACATAAAGATAACCACATTTGGACATAAAGATAGATTGAAGATAACCTCTTGTACCCGGTATGTGTTTTTTTGTCATTATTGTTGAGTTATTGACAGGTTTCCTTAAATATCTCAGCTCAGCCCATGTCAGTCTACCAATCAGCAGGTTCACATCCTGTACTTACAATAATATTGAACCCCAACCTTAATGCAACAAAACCCTCTTATGCAGGCCTCCACTAAATGCCTTCGCCAGGCCCATCCTTACAGTACATTTAGAAATTGTGAAAATATGGATAACAAGCATAGAAAAATTGTTACATTTTCTTTTAGCCATATTTCGGGAATTCTTGCTGAAAAATAAACACCATAGCTTGTCTTGAAACCCTCACTTTGCCTTTTCTTAATAACAAAAGATGCTTAATTCTCTGTGAAACTCATCTCTTCATTGTGACCTGAAACAACAGAGGGATTGTTCGCTGCGTTCCCCTTGTTAGCAGAACTGAACAAATCCCCGTATAGGAGCGTGAACAACATGTGCTAAGCTGGGTTTTATGTAATCACTACCCCTGCCAGCCCCTGTACCCAGCAGCCAGCCTGTTCCCCTGCCAATCACAGGACTGCTGCCAAACTCTCTCTTCTAGGAGACCTGCAGACAGCAAATGGTATTGGTGCGTGCCAGTTGTACTGCCCTGCCAGTGGAAATGCCACCTCAGTTCTGCAGCTTGTTGCCCCCATCTTGGAGGATGAGAGAACAGGGAATCTTTACAGATGTATCTTTTCCTTTGTTATTTGCCAGCAGCCCTCACGAATTTCCAACAATTTATGATTATCTGGCGTGTTGAGGATTTATAGTGAAGATCAAGCTGACCTTCAACGTCTTTCAAAAGCATAAATCTCTATGTTAGCATACTGTATGATTAAATATTTAAAGGAAAAGTATATATTAATATGCTAAATCTCTTACCTGTAATGGACAGCCTCTAAATGATCGTTTGCTTCAGTGATCTCTGCAAGTTTATCACCAGAGGGAGGGGAGTAACTAGAGGGGAGCAGCCCCTGTGATTACAGAGGGCCCAGAGCTGTGGGGGCCCCAACTGCTAACCTTCCCTTCCTCCGATAAAGGGGACATATTAGTTCCTGGATACATATTAGTTCTTGCGTCAGGTTAGAGCAGTTTAGATCACTTCAAATCAGTTCTTTTTTGTGACTGCACTTGTTATGAGTGTGTGTGAGGCATATTTTGCTTAGGCTTATTGCTACTTTGGCACTGTATTCGGCCTGAGGAAGCGGGCTCAGACCCACAAAACGTGTTGCCAGTGCAAATTTCAGTTTGTTGTTCAGTAAACGAATTTGTGTTCATTGCGGAAAGCCACCTAACACTTTTTTCCTTTTAGTTGTTTTTAACACAATTTTATCATACCTTGTGTGCCTCTTTTCCCCTTTTTGTTATGGGTGTGAAGATCATGATGGCCACACTTGTTATAGGACCCTTGTGAGATGGGTCCCAAGGCTGTGAAGGGCACCAAGGGAAGGGAAGGGAAGGGGTATGAACGTATGTGTGTGTGTGTGGGGGGGAAGCATCAAAGTGTCGCGGGAGGTGGGGGGGGGCATGAATTGTAGTTATGCCACAGACCAGAGGGTCCTTGATTGGCCTCTTAATTGGAGAGTTACAATCCATTTTTTAGATTGATTGCAACATTTCAAAATGATGCCTAATGTATCATACACCCTTTGGTTGAACAGCGAGGAGAACGCCAGCGCACACCACTACTCCACTAAGGCTGCATCTGAAATGACCACCAGCTCAGTGTGAAGCACCTAAATAGATTTTCTGCACACTTTGCATTCAATTCAGATGCAAATCATATGCAAATCTGCTACTACTTATCATGCAAACAGGAAACTCAGGAGGAGGGGCTGGGAGCAGCTAACCTGACAGTTACATAGTTATAAAGTTAAGGAAAGGTGGGGGGAAAGGCTGCGCATCCCTAAACACATGTTGCAATTGAATGGTTAATCGCACAGGCATACACCGCCTCTGCCAGACTGAAAAATGCATGCCCTGCATCCAAGACAAGTGCTAACATTTATTAAACTAGGAGGAACTTTAGCTTCCAATATGGTTTGCATGCAAAGTATATTATACTAGACACTTGCGCTACGGTGAGGCAAACCTCCGGGCAAGTGACCTAAACTAAATTTGAAACCTTGGGAGCAGCTAAGCAAAAAAAATGTGTAACTTACATTTGGTTGAACAGCGAGGAGAACGCCAGCGCACACCACTAATTGATTCCGAAGTGTGCAGAAAATCTATTTAGGTGCTTTACACTGAGCTGGTGGTCATTTGAGATGCAGCCTTAGTGGTGTGCGCTGGCGTTCTCCTCGCTGTTCAACCAAATGTAAGTTACACATTTTTTTGCTTAGCTGCTCCCAAGGTTTTAAATTTAGGTTAGGTCACTTGCCAGGAGGTTTGCCTCACCGTGGCGCAAGTGTCTAGTATAATATACTTTGCATGCAAACCATTTTGGAAGCTAAAGTTCCTCCTAGTTTAACCACTTTACCCCCGCGCGTACGGATTTCTCCGCCCCTTTTTCCATCCTTTCACCCCCAGGGACGGAGAAATCCGTACTCTGCGCACTCCCGCCGCTGTCCGCGCTCTCGCTCGTAAACACGCCGCCCGCCGCTAGTAAACACGCCGCCGCCCGCTCGCCCGGAGATCAATGAACGGGAAAATCCATTCCCGTTCGTTGATCTCAGCCCCGCAATGATCTGCTGCCGCTCGGCTGAGCAGCCCGATCATTGTGAAAAAATAACAAAGTCCCAGCCTCTTTCTACTTCCTGCAAGAGTCCAGAAGGACGCTTGCAGGTCGTATGAAACAAATTGGTAATGGTGCCATCTTGTGGCCAAATAGTAAAACTACATCCTAACCATTTTTTACACACAAATAAACTTGTTTTACACAAAAAATTAACTCCTTACCTCCCACACTCCCCAATTTTTTTTTTTTGTAATTAAAAAAAAAAAAAAAATTTACAATTTAAAAAAAATACATAAATAGTTACCTTAGGGACTGAACTTTTTAAATATTTATGTCAAGAGGGTGTAACACTGTTACTTTATAAACTATGGGCTTGTAATTAGGGATGGACGCAAAACTGAAAAAAATGCACCTTTATTTCCAACTAAAATATTGGCGGCAAACATTGTGATAGGGACATAATTTAAACGGTTTTATAACCGGGATAAATAGGCATATACATTTAATGGGTTTTAATTACAGTAGCATGCATTATTTAAAAACTATAAAGGCCGAAAACTGAAAAATAATAATTTTTTTCCCACATTTTTTCCTATTTTCCCATTAAAACACATTTAGAATAAAATTATTCTTGGCATAATGTCCCACCTAAAGAAAGCCTAATTGGTGGCGAAAAAAACAAGATATAGTTCATTTCATTGCGATAAGTAATGATAAAATTATAGACGAATGAATGGAAGGAGCGCTGAAAGGTGAAAATTGCTCTGGTGGTCAGGGGGTAAAACCCCTCAGTTGGGAAGTGGTTAATAAATGTTAGCACTTGTCTTGGATGCAGGGCATGCATTTTTCAGTCTGGCAGAGGTGGTGTATGCCTGTGCGATTAACCATTCAATTGCAACATGTGTTTAGGGATGCGCAGCCTTTCCCCCCACCTTTCCTTAACTTTGTAACTATGTAACTGTCAGGTTAGCTGCTCCCGGCCCCTGCTCCTGAGTTTCCTGTTTGCATGATAAGTAGTAGCAGATTTGCATATGATTTGCATCTGAATTGAATGCAAAGTGTGCAGAAAATCTATTTAGGTGCTTCACACTGAGCTGGTGGTCATTTCAGATGCAGCCTTAGTGGTGTGTGCTGGCATTCTCCTCGCTGTTCAACCAAATGTAAGTTACACATTTTTTTTGCTTAGCTGCTCCCAAGGTTTCAAATTTAGTTTAGGTCACTTGCCCGGAGGTTTGCCTCACCGTAGCGCAAGTGTCTAGCATAATATACTTTGCATGCAAACCATTTTGGAAGCTAAAGTTCCTCCTAGTTTAATAAATGTTAGCACTTGTCTTGGATGCGGGGCATGCATTTTTCAGTCTGGCAGAGGCGGTGTATGCCTGTGCGATTAACCATTCAATTGCAACATGTGTTTAGGGATGCGCAGCCTTTCCCCCCACCTTTCCTTAACTTTGTAACTATGTAACTGTCAGGTTAGCTGCTCCCGGCCCCTCCTCCTGAGTTTCCTGTTTGCATGATAAGTAGTAGCAGATTTGCATATGGTTTGCATCTGAATTGAATGCGAAGTGTGCAGAAAATCTATTTAGGTGCTTCACACTGAGCTGGTGGTCATTTCAGATGCAGCCTTAGTGGTGTGCACTGGCATTCTCCTCGCTGTTCAACCAAATGTAAGTTACACATTTTTTTTTGCTTAGCTGCTCCCAAGGTTTTGGAACATGTGTTTAGGGATGTGCAGCCTTTCCCCCCACCTTTCCTATCATACACCCTTGTTCAACTTTCCACTAAATAATGAAAAATGAAAAAATATAATTGAAAACCCAAAAATTGCTCAGTTATTATAAATGAAGAAATTAATAAACTACCCTAAACCGTTCAATCTCTGAAAAATTGATCAAAACTATCCATCGCTCCTGATCGACTTCTATAGAGAAGAATTGGAAATTGAACAACTAATTTTTATTGAAGAGTGGGAAAATCAAATATTTTTTATTCTATGGTGTGTGGCCATCTTTAGAGAGGAGTAAACTTCCCCTCTTGCTCGCTGTAAACTTTTGCCATAAATAGCTGGAGGGAGAGCGGAGCCCCCCTCGCCGCCGCTATGCCCGCTACCCCCCGTCCTGGCTGCTACCCCCTCAGGCTACCTGGGGGACACCTATTGGGGTGAAGGGGAGGAGCAGGCAGTAGGCAATGCGGATCTCTCTCTGTTTTGTGTGCAAGAATAGCCTGTGTCGAGGGATATCTGTTATTGCACTGCCCTACCCCTTCGTTATACGGGAGCGATCAGGGTCTGTGAAAATCGTGCAAATCCGGACCCTGCATTTAGTTCTTCAGTACGGATCCCCCAGATCGCCCACAGATCTGTTTTTAACAGGGTGAAAATGGCCTCTGTTTTTAAACATTGTATCCATGGCTCAAGTTTTGATCCGAGCCCCAAAGCGTAGCCATGGATACGTTTTAAAAACAAGTGTGAACCGGCCCTCACTGTAAGTGACAGCAACATAGGAGAAAAGTAACGTATGGCTCATTTTACTCTGGAAGAAACAGACTTCTTATTTGTATGTGTTTTAAATTTTAAGATTTTCGAAACAGTTCCTCTTTAAGTATTTATATAGCGCCAACATACTAAGCAGCGCTGTACAAAGTATATTGTCTTATCACTAACTGTCCCTCAGAGTGGCTCACAATCTAGTCCCTACCATAGTTATATGTCAATATTGTGTAGTGTATGTATCCTAGTCTAGGGCAAATTTTAGGGGGAAGCCAATTAACTTATCTGAATATTTTTGGGATGTGGGAGGAAACTGGGGCGCCCAGAGGAAACACATGCAGGCACATGGAGAACATAGAAACTCCTTGCAGATATTAACCTGGCTGGGATTCCAACCGGGGACCCGGCGCTGGAAGGCGAGAGTGCTAACCACTAACCCACCATGCTGCCCTAAAAATCAGTAGTAAAAATCAGCACCACACCGATTCACTGTTTCTTCACACTGCTCAAAACCAATACAGAATATACATGATAAAAGTTAGCCTTCACCACATCCAATCTGATGCCACTCACCAAATATTAAGACCACCAGGGTCCAATCACACCTTTGGGGTATTCCTATGTCTTACACGACCTATATGATCAATGACACTGTAATCCAATGTCTCCTTATACCTTGCTAGGGTATCATTATAGTACTCTCCATCACATAATGGTTAACACAGCTTATTATCTTCACTGGTTAGTAGTCTCTCTATCGTCCTGTAGGGATCTTCACTTGCTCGCTCGAGTGACACTTCAAAGCCAACTCTGTATAGACTAGCAGCACTAGGAAAACATCGTGTTTTTATCGTTAGACTAGCGGTAGGTCTTCCCCGAGAGGACCCGTCACCACCGTGGGGAAGTCTAGTAGGGAATAATTTGTGCACATATTATTTATACTGAAGCTAACGTCCTCCTTTGCTGTACCTGTTTTGAATGCATGTTGTGTATTTTAGTCCACAATTGTGGAGCTCAGCACATCTATTGCAGGTAGTCAATTCGGGTGCAGCCTCTGTTTGGAAGCGCTGCCAATGTCTCCTGCTGTACAAAACTCATGTAAGTATACTTATTTATAAGTGCACTTTACCTCAGTAGAAGCCAGGCGTTTTGCCCTGCGAAATGGTCGTAAGGCCGTGCACCACATTGGCGCCCACACCTGCCACCTCCTGACACCCAGGTACAGCACTTTAAAGCATCTGCAAGCAATACTTTGTATCACCATCACACTGCATGATTGATTTTTATTGCATGTTGCCATTTCCATGCATTTTTTGATACTTTTTTGCACTGTTTTTATCATTGCATTAAACACTATTAGTGCCATTAAAACTATAGTGCCAGACTTTTTCATGTTTTCTTCAACATTTTTGTAAGTATACTTATGGCTAGCTGCATCCATGTGCATCAATTTGCATTCAAATTATAGATTGGGACTAGTACATGATTTGCATCTGATTTGCATTCAAGGCATGTTTTTAGCCCTGTGGGGCTCTGCATGCCTCTGTTGGTCTACAATTCAGTTGCAGCCTAAGAGCGCTGTCATTTGTTTGATGTCTGTTTGAGGGATCTTCATTTGCTCGCTCGAGTGACACTTCGAAGCCAACTCTGTATAGACTTGTCACTAGCCTGTAGGCTAGGGATGCATTCAGTTGCTATGAAAGGGGGAAAAGAGACTACACACAGTGACTGGGACAGAGCATGAGGGGTAAGCAGGAAGAACAACAGAGTCAGCCAAGGCTTGGACGAGATGATACAGTGGTCCGGATATCTCGTTGACACATGCATGCGAATGTCTGGATGGTGTACTGGTTAAGGTCTCCGCCTCTGGCATAGGATACCAGGATCTGAAGCTGAAACCTATTCAGTAAGGACTCCTTGGGCAAAACACTGCCTTTCGCATCTGCAGCTTTCAAGCGCTTTGAGCCCTTGGTCATTTAGTTTATCTGCAGAGCTTAAAAGGAACCTGAGATGTCGTGTGTGGGCCATTTTATACTTACATGGGGCTTCCTCCAACCCCATGAGCTACTTGGAGTCCGTGAAATCCTCCCTGGCTGCTCCGTTCTCTTAGGAACCCGCACGGTATTCAGGCCGGCTACGCTCTCCTGCGCATGCGTAGCTTGGCCATGCATGCACTCCTTGTCGTGCTTCAGCAGCCGGGAGTGTTCTGCGCCTGCGCAGTCGCAGAACTCTACTAGGCACAAAAGACTGAAGGGGGCGTGTGGCTAAAGACCACAAATGTCGGCGTCTGACCCGATTACTAGCACCTTATAGGGTTGGAGCAAGCCCCGGGTACGCATAAATTGGCCCACACACGCCATCTCAGGTACACTTTAAGTCTTCTCCCTGGCAGCATTGAACCCCTCTACAGAAATTGTAAAGCATCAGATTAGGCACACTTTTACTTAATGCGCATTTATTAAAACATCATTTTAAATGAATTGTGCTGAGGATATAGGAACTAGTGCAGCACCTGTTTTATATTTTTATTCTGGCAAAACTACTCTCTTTTCAAAACTATTTAATGCACAATTAATTTAAAATAATGTTCTGTTCCATGAGCAATAAAATCTTGCCTGAAGTTGAGTTTTACGGAAAACTTGAAATATAGGGAATGTGCCATTTCTGACTTCCTCTTATAAATCCTACTTGCTTGGCTGTCGTGATTTTCCTCTGGCTGAGATACCTTGTGAATCACTGACCCATAACGAGTATGCAGATCAGATGTTCTGACTCACTCTCACTGTGCCAGCTGCATGCTTATAGCTTATAGCGAATGTGTGACTCAACCAAACCTGAAGCCAAAAGAGCTGCAAAACAGCCCGCTAATAACATTTTATACTGTGATCACAGGCTTCACATTAGTTCCTGCGTCAGGTTTCAGCCCCTCCCCCGCATTTTATGATGAAGCAGAAGAGCCCAGCCCATTATTTAACCATGGGATCCTGACTAGTAAATTAAGTATTTCTAAACTTTTTTATATTATAAGACTACTGTTGTCGACAGAATAACATAATACTCTGGCAGGGCCCTCCCACCTAGTATTTCTAGCTTGATTATGCCATTTCAATGTCTGACATGAGCGCTGTAAAAACAGTGCAGGAGAACTGGGCGCAGCTGGTGCCACCATAGGCCATAATAGAAATCACGACTATAGCGATGTTCAGTGAGTAATTTGGGCGCCATCAAAGGGCGGAGCCCAAATTACTACAAAAACACTGTAATTCGGCTGCCAGCAATAGCTGGAAGCCGAATTACATCTTTCCCCCACTATCCATGGCGACCTGAAGGGGGAATAGTAATTAATACCGCTAGGACTTAAAGCTGGTTTAGACGGGCGTTTGGAGGCGTCGCGTTCGTTGGCGTCATGGCGGCAATGCGTTCGGGCTTTCAGCAGCGTTCGTGTTGCGTTCGGATGCGGTCGCGTTTTTTCTTCCCCTAGGGGGACATTAACCATCGCGGTTAACAGCTTCTGGAAGCTACATGTAGCTTCCAGGGGCTCCTTAAACGCCAGGGAAAATCGGGACCCGAATGCCGCGTTTGTGTAAACGCGCATGAAAGCTTGGTACAAACGCGCCCATTCACTTGAATGGGAGCGTTTAACGCCAAGCCCCGAACGCTTGCAGTAAACGCTCCGCAAGCGTCCGTCTGAACCAGCCCTTAGGAGCAGGGTGACCCATTTATTGGCTTTATCCTGCGCCCAAATCTTCCGGCGACTGAATCATAGGTATGCTGGCTGACACCCCTTTTGTGGACTAGAACAGACTCTATTCTGAACAAAGACTCTGAACTACTGTTATCAAAGACATTTGCATGATCTTGTTTTGTTGTGAGCTCCTTGTATGTCCCACCTTGTATGTCAATCCATTTATCTATTGTGCAGTGCTGTGTAATATGTTGGCACTTTATGAATACAATAAATAATAATAATAAATAATACTATACAGGTATATGGTTTTTTTCACCATCATAGAACCATAGAATCCACGATGACTCCATTGTACCGAAGGTTTATGAGAATAAGGGGTCCCATGCATTAATCTTTAGGTTGGGTTCACACTTATTAATGGCACGCATTTTTGGAATGTGCGTAATCACATTTTTCTAATGAAAGTCAATTGAGAATTGCACATTTGCTAATAATCGTGTTTTTGTGTTGTGCTTTTGCATGCATGCAAAAAAACGTACTTCTTGTAGCAGACATTTGCACATCAAATGTGATGAACTTTTATTGTCTGTCCTGAAAAAACGGAAGCTAAAACGAACCCTCCCTCGCTGTGCAGTGCACTGACACTGACAGCACATATAGATATTAACCTGCATTAAGCAAAGTGCATGGCTTGTGCTACTCAAGCAGTGTAACTGAAGTTATATACACCAAAAACGCACATAGTACCTGCAACTTATATGCTGTGTACATAAAACAGGGCCTGGAGGAGCAAGTGAGGGAGCTGAGGAAGGCCACCCATGATAGGGGGCGAGACATCTGGCCAGGCAGAATAGGGTTAATATTCAGGGGGTTGGCTAATCTCCTGGATTTGGGAGGAAAGGGAGGAGCTAGAAGTAAGATCCGGGGCCAGGGGGATCGAGAGGAAGGGAGAAGTCAAGGAGGCAAGGAAGGCTAGAAGCTGTGTAAGTTCTCGTCCCACCCTCCCCAAAGTTAGCCTGTACTGTTGTTTTATTGTGTCATTGCAGCCGGCGGGGCAAGGTCTCCAGAGGATGGTGGTAAAATGGTGTGGAGGACTTCACACGGGTGATTTCCTCACGGTGAGAGGTCATTTCTAAGAAAGATGGTTCAAAAGGGGCATGCAGCTGTCCCCTAGTCCGCGGCTGCATCTGGGGGCCAGTTTATAGCTGCATGCCCAAGGTGTTGGTTTTGGTCATTAACCTCTGGATTCCTTGCCCTGGGATAATGATTGTTTCTTTTCAAGTTTTCAATAAATTGGGCTGCATTGGCCTATATTTTTCCAATGTCAATTGCAGTCCTTGTGTTTTTGTTGCAAAAAGGGGGTTTTTGGTTAAGTGTTCTAGTGGTATAAGTTTTGGGGGGACAGTAATTGGATATGCCCCATCATGCGAGTTATTCTATTTGCTTAATGCACATTATGCACTTTGCGTAACATCCATTAATCTGTACATGTGCTATCGGCTCACAGCAAAGATTAGTGCATGAAGATCAAGGTGACACCATCTGCCAGAATCTGAATCAAAAGTGGACCCTTGAACATTACAATGATCCTAAACCGTCCAGTAAATACACCAAGGAAGGGCTATAAAAGGAAAGAGTTTTGGAAAGGCCATGAGGGAGCTTGGATCTAAATCCCATCGAGATGCTGTGATGTAATTGGAGATGGATTGCACATGTAAGAAGCTGTTGCAAACATTACGCAGCCAAAAAAAATCTTGATGAAGTAATAGGGAATCACTTCTCCCAGCTGATCTCAGAAACTGCTAAACCGTTTTAAGAAACACCTATTTGAGATTGATTTTTCCATAAGGATACCAGATGTAGAGCCAGAGGCATAAATATTTTTTTCAAACAAGGGAATGGCATATCTGTAATTTTTGTTGTTGTTTTTGATAAATTAAACAATTGTAAAGTTATTTTATAATAGGGTTTTTTGGGGGGTTGTTTTTGTTCAATTATATCATCTCTTTTTCCCAAATCTTTTATGCAGGCACACTGGGAAGGTGAGAGAGGAGAGGTGACGGCCAGGCTGGCCAAGAAATAGTTACCATGCTATTCAATGGACGGACCTGTGAACCCATGTTCAAGTCAGAATTTGCAGGTTCGATGGAGGTGGAATTCAGGGTACCAGAGCTTCTGCGGCAACAGGCTCCGGAGATCTAAATACATCCCTGGTAGGTATCCTTGCATGAAGGATGGTGTTGTCCAAGTACCCCTTGTTGTAGCTACCATCAAGTATGGTACCCCTTGACACCAATGCACCATTGCACTACATAATCAGGGCTGTGGAGTCAGAACAAAAATCATCTGACTCCTCAGTTTATGAAACCACTGACTCCGACTCCAGGTACCCAAAATTGCTCCGACTCATTGACTCGTTGGACGTTTTGTGTTTCTGCTATACTTTCCATCGAGGGAGAAAAAAACCCGAAAACGCCAGCAGTGTGAACAAGCCCTTAAGTAGTATAAGATTTCTGATTTCTTATACCTAAATGTAAAGAATAGCGGAAAGGCCGCTGCATGGGCAAGCGGCATGGCGGCCATCTCCGCGTTCCAGCCGGCGGCTTCTGCCGCGCAGCTACATGCTGCTGGTTCACCTGGTCCTTCTAGTGCACACAGATTAAGAGCTACGTGCACGCGCGCCAGGCGACAGGACCTTTATGCAAGTAAAAGGGGAGTCAGCTGATCAAGCCGGTCAGCTGACTCCAGCTATACTTCGGATTGGCTGAGTGACTGGGGCGGCGCTGTGGAGCGCTCTGGGTATTTATAGGACTTGGCTGTCAGTTGCGAGTTGTCTGCTGTTGCGAATGCTTACATGTGAGCACTCAGACCCTAGTCAGATCTTACAGTGTGTTACAACCAGCCGGAGCTGGGAATTCACACTTAGTCAGATTCCGTTGATAGCTTTCAGTACTATTCTATTGTAAGACTTGTGTACATTTCTTTATTCTAGTTCCCAGGTGTTGAAACCAAGGACTTCACACCTAGACTAGGATATTGCTATATTGCTACTGTTCATCTGTTAGTCTAGTTCCCAGGTGTTGAAACCAAGGACTTCACACCTAGACTTGGATTTTGCTATATTACTACTGTTTATCTGTTATGATCTCTCGCTTTCCTGACTACTCTCTTGCTTACTAATTCGGTACTTCTGCCTATCTGATAACTGTTACCGACACTGCCTGTACCTTGATACCGAATCAGTCTTCCGCCTCTGTACTGTATCTGTCCGTTTGTTGCTGACCTTGCTTGTCTGACCTATCTGTCCTCACTAGTGGGTCTTGCCACTAGTGAGGGAATTCTTAAGGGCTGTCACCTAACCCTTAGGTGTGACACTTGCTCCTCAGGTGTCTGTTAGCTGCAAGCAGTGTCTGTTGATCACCTGCTCCTCAGGAGATCATCTTGCAGCACAGTCAGTGGTCCCTGCTCCTCAGGGGTCCACTGGCTGCAGTACAGTCCGATTCCCTGCTCCTCAGGGAATCCTTGGCTGTAGTACAGTCATAATCACTCATTCCACCTCTGATCACCCTTGCAGCACAGTCAGTGGTCCCTGCTCCTCAGGTGTCCACTGGCTGCAGTACTATCTGAATTCCCTGCTCTTCAGGGAATTCTTGGCTGCAGTACAGTCTGTATTCCCTGCTCCTCAGGGGATCCTAGGCTATAGCTTAGTCTTGATCACCTGTTCTTCAGGTGATCATACTCTTTTACACCGTCAGTGGCCCTTGCTTCTCAGGCGTCCACTGGCTGCAGTGCAGTCTGAATACTTGGCTGCAATATTGTCTGTATCTTCCGCTCCTCAGGAGATAACTTCTCCAATTACTGTTGCACCAAAGACAATACCACATTAGGTGTCCTGTGTCTAGCTATACTAGTATTATTGGTGATTCTGCAGATCACCACATAATCAGGTATAGCATCTGTATTACTGGTGATACTGCACATCACCAATAATCAGAAAAATCTGTGTTGCTGACACCAATCGCTACACTAAACCGGCAGCCCCGGTTGCTAATGTGGTTGGATAGGGACACAACGTTTTTATTCTGTGTTGTTAACTGTATTGTCATTTGTATGTCATTATACTAATATTTATGAATTATAAAATTAAAGTTTGATATTCCCATGCACCCAGGAGACATTTTTGTTGCAATTTCTTTTATTTTCAGGTTGTTGGCATGGTGCATCAGGGCCGGCCTTAGGTTTCACAGCGCCCTGAGCGAAACCTGATTTTTGTGCCCCCCCCCCATCCTCTTCCCGCGTGCGTGCACACACATGCACGTACACACATACAGGCCCATATGCAATTCACCTTTTCTCCTGAGATATCTCCTAGGACAGTGGTTCCCAACCTTTTTGACATTGTAACACAAGTGCTCAGATCTCAGTAACAGGTCACATATGTATAATAGAAAAAATACTATTAATAACCACGAATGGATGGAAAGAGTGCATTATCCTGAATACACTTAAAAATGAAGGCTAGAACCTTTCAGGAATATTAATAAAAACAATCAGTGGGACAGTTAGCCGCCCCCCTCCATTTAGAATGATAGCACAGCACCGACAATTTGCACCACGTAGGTACGTTATGGCTGCAGTGCGACCCCCCCCCCCAAAAAAAATGCCCTCAGACTCAGTATAGGTAGGTAGCCAGGTATAGGTGCCCCCAGTATAGGATCTCATGTGTAGGTGCCCTCAATATAGGTTGCCAAGCATAGGTGCCCCCAATATAGGAAGTCAGTTGAAGGTCTCCATCCCCTCATAGGTAGCCAGGCGTAGGTGCCTCCAGTATAGGTAGCCAGGTGTAGGTGCCCTCAGTATAGGCAACCAGCTATAGGCGCCCCCTTGGAAGCCGGCGCCCTGAGCGACCGCTCCGGTCGCTCAGGTCAAAGGCCGGCTATGGGTGCATGGGATTACATATGTTCATATGATATTTCTATTTAATACTTTTTGCATCCGAATTTCCCATTAGCCCATTGCCACCTTCACACTTTTGTCTTTTTCACATTGGTATAAAAATCATCCAACTCTGACTCCTTGGTTTATAAAACTGCAGACTCCAGCTCCAGGTACACAAAACTGTTTTGAATCCGACTCCTCAACTCTAACTCCACAGCCCTGTCCATAAGTATAAATGCTTTCTAATCATTCTCTTATGCTTTTAATTGACTTAAAATACTTACTGTATATACTCACGTATAAGCCTAATTTTTCAGGATAAAAAATGTGCTGAAAAGTTACCCCCTCGGCTTATATAAGAGTTAGTGGAGCAAAACAGATGGTGGTTCAGATTTTGTTAATGTCAGATGAGCATAAGGATTGTGCACTAGTGATCCTGCTCTTACCAGCTTGCGTGCTGCCATGTCTGTGTCCCCCATCCCCTGCAACAGCTGGAGCAGAGTGCACTGCTCAATACTACCTGTGTCCTGGCTTGTGGAGCATGCAAACAATGTGTCAATGGTGCAATGATCGGGGATTCTTCCTGTGTGGCAATTGCTGTGTCTCATATCTATGGCGCCATCTAGTGGCTTCTTGAAACACAGCTGTATGATCCTGGAGCACATCTGGCTATGGGAAGGGAAGCTGACTTGTACTGGAGAACATCTGGTTACTGTGGAGGGGGCTATATTGGGGAGGGGGCTTATACGTGAGTTAGTCAGTTTTTCCTGGTTTCTTAGGGAAAAGTGGGTACCTCGGCTTATACACGGGCCAGCTTATATGTGAGTATATACAGTATTCATGTTTGTTTATCAATATGATTTTATCATTTATGATTTTTAGTCTGAAAACTTACTATAATGTATTCTCTGCAATAAGTTCACCAACTAAAGTATTCCTAGGGTAATGTGTACCAAATGAAGAAACCTTAGGTTGTAGTGGAGCAAACTATATGAATCCACTTCTATATCCTGAAAAGGCTAAATGTACTGATGCAGTTTTGTGCTCTGTGATGATTCTACTCCTAGTAAAGCCAGCTTAAAACTGTGTTGGACTTTGACAATAGCGTGGTTAGATCTGCACCTCTGGCCAACCGCTCTGCTTAGTGTCAGTTCACACCAGTTCCACCGCATTGCATTTAGATTACAGCGCACCGAACCGCAACTGACAAGCGTAACAGTTTTATGCTTTCGCCTGGACCCTTTCACACTAGCCTGTTGTGGTTCATTACGCTGTGATACAATGTAACCCAGCACATTTGATGAATGGCAGGCATCCTCTCCTGGGAGTGAAGTGCAAGAGGAATATTGTACTGCATTGACATATATGTCAGTTCAATCTAAATAAACAAAGTAACCCTATAATTACCTCCTCAACCCACTCCCTTCTGAGTCATGCTGTTCACTTTCTGTATGAGAGGTCAAGACAGCTGCTATGTGTGCTCGTTGTTGTTCTGGGAGTGAGCCTGGATGACACATCAACATGCCTTCTAACTGTTCAATCTCGTCAGGACTGTTCCAGGCTGGGAGGCACGTGTCCCCGCCCCCCACCTCCCCCCTTGTGTCCTGGCAGCAGAGGGATGCAGAGCAGCGAGAGCGGAAGGATGACAGCCACACACTGATCTGACTGTAATGACAGCCCATATGATGCAGCTACAGTTCACTGGTTATGCTGCATCACCCACATTGTCCTTACAATTGGCTTGATATGCAGCTAATAGGAACTACGTTGGAACGAAGAGGTGAGTAACTTACCAAGCCTCACTTTCTGTGCTGATCTCTGCATATCAAGGAGGGAAGGGGGAACCACTAGATGACGGGGGTTACTGAATGGAGGAAGAGGAAATACTAGAAAGCAGGGTACCCTGGATGGGGAGGGAGGGGAGAACCACTAGACACCAGAGATTACTGGATAGAGGAGGGGGGGGGGGCATTAGAGACCAGAGACCAATGTTGGAGTGGGAGGGGGGAACCACTCAACACCAGGAAACTATATAGGGAAGGCAGGGGGCAATTAGACACCAGGAAACTGCATAAGTGAGTGAGAGAGAGAGGGGGGCCACTATACACAAGGGAACTGCAAAGGGAGGGGAGACTACTAGACACCAGGGAATTGCATAAAGGGGAAGAAAAGAGACCACTAGACTCCAGTGAACTGCATAGGGGAGGTAGAGAGGACCTCTAGACACCAGCAAATTGTAAAGGGGAGCTGATGGAGCAGAGTGGTCTGTACACGCAGATAGGCACCCAGTATAACAAGTTAGAACTCTTTACTGAAGAAAAATATGCAGAGATTAAATCATACACAATCATCAGGAATATAGAGAATACAGGAAATAACAATCCCATAAAGATCACCATCACATTCTACACACAGTGACATCGTGTGGCTGTTTACTGTACTGTAGTTTAAGGAAATAATATTGTAAAATCTCTAACAGGAGGGAGGGGGCACGCTGCATGTAAAATTGGGGAGTGGCTAAAGGTGTGGCAGGAGCATATCTAAGGGCTTGTTTCCATTTGCAACACAGAGCCACGCGGCTCTGCATTGGACGTGACTCCCCCGTGGCGGCGCTTGTGATCCCACTCATTATACTGAATGGGATCGTCGGTACAATCGCCCCGAAATGCAGTCAACCATGCGATGCAATTCAGTGGGGAATCGCAGCGCATGAATGGAAAAGGCAGACAGTGCAGATAGGCAGATAAGCCCATTTGAAAGCACAGGCTGTAAACAATATGTCTGCTTCCATGAATCAGGAAGTAGAAACACTGCAGATTTATTTTCGGATTTGTATCAGCTGTAACAAAGAAATGTTCTTTGTTTAAAGAGAACCCGAGGTGGGTTCTAAGAATCCTAATAGCAGACAGAGGCTGGGTCTGCATATAGTACCCAGCCTCTGTCGCTATACAGCTCCCCCGCAGCCCCCCTCTGCGCTCTGCTATGCCCCCATAAATCATCAGCCGAGCTAGCGACACACAGCGTGTCGACAGCTGGCTGTTTACCTTTGTAATGCCAGTCTTGCCGCTCCCCCGCCTTCTCGCCCACCTACCTTCCCTCGAATCAGCAGGCAGGGAAGGGACACGGGCGGGGACTGGCGCTATGGAGGAGGCGGTGGAGCGGCGAGACTGGCATAACAAAGGTAAACAGCCGGCTGTCGACACGCTGTGTGTCGCTAGCTCGGCTGATGATTTATGGGGACATAGCAGAGCGCAGAGGGGGGCTGCAGGGGAGCTGTATAGCAACAGAGGCTGGGTATTATATGCAGACCCAGCCTCTGTCTGCTATTAGGATTCTTAGAACCCACCTCGGGTTCTCTTTAAAGGTTATTATGCTGTTTTGTATGTTTTAGAGCAGAGAGGACGTTCTGAGTTCAGGTCCACTTTAAATGTTAACATTCTATTGTCTTCTCAACAGTGATGCTGTACTGCAGGGCCTCCTAAAGTAGTCAGGCAGATGTAGACATTTTACGTTAGCTTGGAGCTCTTCATTTTAAGGGGTATATTTTAAAGGGGCACATCCCGCCAACTTTTTCCATTTCACCCCCTCCACTTTATTCTTTGTTTTGTCTCCAGAGGAAGAAACACACCACTAATTAAAAGCATTTATAATGAAATCCAGGATAATGCAGGCATATTTATTACATTACGGCTGGGCAATTAATACGCGACAGAGATTAAAGTGAGCGTCTTGCCAGGCACCCGGCTTCATAACTCCTGTCATCTCACTGATTGCGAGAAAACGGCCTCTAAATTACTTCCACCAGATGTACACATCTCCTACGAGCGCCAGTGCCGGCTTTCAGCTGGCAGCATTGTCTGTGATGACAGGAATGCGGAGGCCTAACGCCGTGCTGCCAAGATGGAGCCCTACCTGTGTGATCTCTGTATAATGGCTTCTACCTCACCATCACAGATACCAGCTTGTGTTTGTTGCACAGAAGAGTCAGTGCTTGCCCATCTCTCTCAGCCCGGGCTTAATCTCTAGAATTTTTCCAAAATAAATAAAAAACTAATAATAATAGTAAAAGGCTAGTAGTGACTAGCACTCTCACCTTTCAGAGCTGGGTCCCTGGTTCGCATGCCAGCCAGGGCACTATTTGCATGGAGTTTGTACAGTGGGATGCGAAAGTTTGGGCAACCTTGTTAATTGCCATGATTTTCCTGTATAAATCGTTGGTTGTTACAATAAAAAATGTCAGTTAAAAATATCATATAGGAGAAACACACATTGATATTTAAGAAATGAAATGAAGTTTATTGGATTTACAAAAACTGTGCAATAATTGTTTAAATAAAATTAGGCAGGTGCATTAATTTGGGCACTGCTGTCATTTTATTGATTCCAAAACCTTTAGAACTAATTATTGGAACTCAAATTAGCTTGGTAAGCTCAGTGACCCCTGACCTACATACACAGCTGTATCCAATTATGAGGGTCAATTGTAAGTTTCCCTCCTCTTTTAATTTTCTCTTAAGCGTAGCAACATGGGGGTTTCAAAACAACTCTCAAATGACCTGAAAACAAAGAGTGTTCACCATCATGGTTTAGGGGAAGGATACAGAAAGCTGTCTTAGAGATTTCAGCTGTCTGTTTCCACAGTTAGGAACATATTTGAGAAAATGGAAGATCACAGGCTTAGCTCAAGTTAAGGCTCAAAGTGGCAGACTGTAATGATCTGCTCAGCTGCCTGTGCAGGCAGGCAGCTTTTTGACCATTGTTTAGGTTTGCATGCTGCAGGACTCTGGAAAGGAGAGCTTCTGTCAGTTTTGCAGCTTGTGCTTGCTGAGGAATTTGCATACGTTGTCATGCAAATTGCCTGGCCACATTCATTGGAGGCGTGTACTATACGTACTATGTTTTTCCCACAATGCTTGGCTGGTCATAAGGATTCCTTCCTGTGAAACACTCCTGGAGGAGTGTCAGCCTTACTCTTTGTTTGAAGTTCATCTTAGTGTAATTTCTGAAACTGCGCTAGGCAGGTTCCCCTAGTGCAGTTAGGATTACTTATCTGTTTTGTTTGTTCTGTTGCGATTGTCCTGTCCCAGCGGTGGTCGACAGGAAATCGTTCTGATCTCTGTTCTTGGAGTATAGCTGGTGCAGCGGTTGCTACCAGCTATCTCTTCTGATCTGTCTCACTTGGATCGCACTGGCATCTTGCGCTAGCGCTGTGGATCCTTCTGTTCTGTCTCCTTGGATCGCGCTGGCCTCTTTTCGCTAGTGCTGTGGATCCTTCTGTTCTGCCTCCCTGGATCGCACTAGCATCCTGCGCTAGTGCTGTGGATCCTTCTGTTCTGCTACTCTGTACCTGGATCACACTAGCATCCTGCACTAGTGCTGTGGATCCTTCTGTTCTGTCTCCCTGGATTGCACTAGCATCCTGCGCTAGTGCTGTGCATCCTTCTGTTCTGCTACTCTGTACCTGGATCGCACTAGCATCCTGCGCTAGTACTGTGGATCCTTCTGTTCTGTCTTTCTGGATCGCGCTAGCCACTTTCGCTAGTGCTGTGGATCCTATCTCTCGCTTGTCCCTATTTTTGTGTGTCTGTCTTGTCTGCTACGAATGCTTGCTGGAGGCTCGGTGAGGTAATCGTTAAGCAAGCGCTCGCGTCCTCTGTTACATGTTTGTCTGTCGATGGTTAGTTAGGCGTGCTTGTCTCTATTGTGCTTATCACGTGGAGACCGCGCATGAACGCGTGCACTGTTGCGAATGAGTGCAGTGTTCGCGTTCAGTTAGCGTTTGTTATTTTCCGTATCTCCTTATTGTATGATTTGCTGTGCCTTTGCTATCCTCGTATTCTGTTCTGATCTGCCTTGTGTCACTTTTGGCAATCGCCTTTCTTGCGGTTGCGTTTCTGTTTCGTATCTGCTGTTGTGTGTGCGCTGTCGCGGGGTGGCGACTAGATTGGCGCACACACATACAACCTGTCCCTTTGCTCGTTCTCATTCGCAATCGCTTCTCTTGCGATTGCGTTCTGCGCTTCGTACAATTCCTGTCTGGCATTTGTGGAGGTACAGAGGATTGGTTCCTATGCACTCCTCAGCGCCATCTGCCGACAGAAATTTCCCTCTACGGGTGCGTAGCACCTTTTGCTGGGTTCCTGCAATTATACGCTTGTGGAGGATTTCCGCCATATCGGCGCACGCGTTGTGCGCCGATCATGGAGAAAGTTCCACAATCGTTACACAGACCAAGAAAAATCTCGGATAAACAGAAGCGACAAATGGTGAGAACAGTCAAAGTCAACCCACAGACCAGCATCAAAGACCTACAACATCATCTTGCTGCAGATGGAGTCACTGTGCATCGTTCAACCATTCGGCGCACTTTACACAAGGAGATGCTGTATGCGAGAGTGATGCATAGGAAGCCTTTTCTCCGTCCACAGCTCAAACAGAGCCACTTGAGGTATGCTAAAGCACATTTGGACAAGCCAGCTTCATTTTGGAATAAGGTTCTGTGGACTGATGAAACTAAAATTGAGTTATTTTGGCATAACAAGGGGCGTTATGCATGGAGGAAAAAAGAACACAGCATTCCAAGAAAAACACCTGCTACCTACAGTAAAATATGGTGGTGGTTCCATCATGCTGTGGGGCTGTGTGACCAGTGCAGGGACTGGGAATCTTGTAAAAGTTAAGGAATGCATGGATTCTACTCAGTATCAGCAGATTCAGAAGACCAATGTCCAGGGATCAGTGACAAAGCTAAAGCTGTTCTGGGGCTGGATCTTTCAACAAGACAACGACCCTAAACACTGCTCAAAATCCACTAAGGCATTCATGCACAGGAACAACTACAACATTCTGGAATGGCCATCTCAGTCCCCAGACCGTAAAATAATTGAAAATCTGTGGTATATGAGTTAAAGATAGCTGTTCATGCTCGGAAGCCATCAAACCTGAATGAACTGCGCCAATTGAAAAAAATTGGTATGCCTCAGGAGCTGCTGTCCAGCTTCTACACGGCCACTATTGAAGCTACTCTCTGCTCTTCCATTATTGTGTGGAACGCAAGAGCAACCACCAGTGATAAGTATAAGCTTCAGAGATTCATCAGCTCAGCGGAAAGGACCATTGGCTCTCCTGTCTCCTCTGCCACCTCTTGACCTCCTCTACACCACTAGAATGAAGGCAAGGGCTAACAGGATCTCCCAGGACCCGTCCCACCCAGGCTGCCGGTTCTTTAAGCTCCTTCCCTCGGGCCAACGCTACAGGACCATCCGCCCAAGGACTAACAGGCGCAGAGACACCTTTTTTCCCCAAGCAGCCCTCCTGCTGAACTTCTGCCTCTCGTCGGCAGGCTAGCTGCACTCAGGTCAAATTAGCCCGGCCGAGGCACACTGAGTTCGGGCCAGTAATATAACCCAGCTGTCACCCTGGTGGGTGCTCTGGGTAGAACTCTACTCTAAGGGCTGAATGAAGTTTCTTCTTATCCCTTAAGCAGCACAATATCCAAACCCAGAGGACTTTCTGTTCATGAGCGAACCGCACTGTATGTTACTTGCCTGTCTGGCTTATCTCGCTTGTATCGTTGTTATTGTCTTATGCCTGTCTTGATTGTATTATTGTTATTGTCTTATGCCGATCTCTATCTTGCTCTGTTGCTACTGCCATGTGAACCACAACCAATTCCGGGTACGACCCTGGTCGCACTTGGCGAAATAAAGTTTCTGATTCTGTTTCTGATTCTCATTCTTCTGATTCTGATTCTGAACTAGAGATGTTTGTAAAGAGGAATAGTCCAAATACCTTCAACCAGAATCCATACTCTTATTGGAACCTACAGGAAGCATTTAGAGGCTGTAATTTCTGCAAAAGGAAGATCTACTAAATATTGATTTCATTTCGTTTTTGTGGTGCCCAAATTTATGCACCTGCCTAATTTTGTTTAAACAATTATTGCACACTTTCAGTAAACCCAGTAAAATTCATTTCACTTCTTAAATATCACTGTGTGTGTCTCCTATATGATATATTTAACTAATATTTTTTATCATAACAACCAACAATTTTACAGTAAAATCATGATGATTAACAAGGTTGCCCAAACTTTCACATCCCACTGTATGTTTTCCCTGTCTGTGTGGTCTTCCTCCGGGCACTCTGGTTTCCTCCCAGATCCCCAAAACATACAGATAAGTTAATTGGCTGCCCTCTAAATTGGTCCTAAACTACAATACATACACTACATGATTAGAGATGGCCCGAACGGTTCGCCGGCGAACGGGAACCGGCGAACTTCCGGGGTTCGCGATCGCGGAAAACCGCAAACTTTTCCGGAAGTTTGATTCGCCCTCATAGGCTACAATCCCTCCTGGAGCCCCCCCTCCTTATAAAAGGAAGGCAGCGTCAGGCATTTTACTACTCACTTGTGTGCCTGCAGTAATTAGAGAAGGGAGAGCTGCAGACTCAGAGAGAGAGATAGGGAAAGCTTAGTTAGGCTCTTGTAGGCTTTTTAGCTTGTTCCTTGCTGATTCGTATTGCTAAGAAAGCACCCCTCAACAGCTCTTTTGAGAGCTAATCTTGTTCTTGTGATCTATCTTTTTTGTGTGTGTGTGCGTCCCACAGACACTTGTGTTGCATAGACAGCCTTGGTAATTCGTGCTGTGCCACTGCCAGACCCAGCACATTCAGTGACTACCTGTGTGTGACAGGTGCACATTGTAATACCCATCACTGCATATACCTACCTGTTGTTCACTTCATTCAGTGCACCCACCTACCTACAAGAGCGCACGCAGTGTCACTGTGCCTGTCCGGTACCTGTCTGTGTGTGACAGGTGCACATAGTAATACCCATCACTGCATATACCTACCTGTTGTTCACTTCAGTTAGTGCACCCACCTACCTACGTGAGCGCATGCAATGTCACTGTGCCTGTCCGGTACCTATGTGTGTGTGACAGTTGCACATTTGTAATACCAGCCATTGCTTAATTGTTCACACTACCTGTGTGACCGCACGCTGTGTAATATACCACTCTGAGCATACCTGTTAATTGCACCTGTGCCAGCTGCACATTGTATTATAATACCAGTCACTGCATACCTTTCACTGTACCTGTGTGACTGCGCATTGTATTAGTGAAGTCAGTGCATACCTTTAACTTCAAACCCCCCCGATATGGACAAAACAGGTAAAACCTCTTTGGCAACATGCTTAGAAAAGAATTCAAAATCTGTTAACTCTCAAACTACATGGCAGTGATAAAATTGGCCACTCATGTGCAAATAAAAATTGAATGTGTGGATTGACCTTTAGGAAGATAGAAGAATAAAGTTGGGCAGTGTTTGACTGGATGCTGCCATACACACACAGTGTCAGACTGGGAGGTGGAAAAAATGAGATAATACACCTGCTGACCAAGCAGCAGTAACCCAGTGTTATCACTCCCAATAGAAACCTGCAGCAAGTCTTCACTGTGAGCAGCAACACCTGATTAATGCTGCTTGGCTAGCAAGGGGATTTCCTCAGCTTTTCCAGCTCCCAGTCCGACACTGTACACACACGTTTCTAGGCAGAGGTGTTCTTTAGTTGCCACCTTGGCTGAATCTAATCGAGTGTTTCTTACCTCCCAACTTTTTGAGGTGAGAAAGAGGGACACTTAAGCCACACCCCATGTCACACCCCTGATCATGCCCCCATCACACCCCTAGTCACCCATACCGTAAAGATTTTATATGAAAAATATGTTGTTTTATAATTCAATCCACACTGGTCCTTCCTATCCTGGTTCATTTTCTTTCATATTAACATTTTAAAATGTATATAATACAATATATTTATAATATAATATATATATAATATATCAATTTAAAGGATGGGAGTAAGGTTTAGAGTCAATCAAACACATTTTTAGTAGATATATATATATATATATATATATATATATATATATATATTTACATTGAAAGAGGGACAAATGAGGAGGAAAGAGGGACAGGGCTCCCAAAGAGGGACTGTCCCTCCAAAAGAGGCACAGTTGGGAGCTGTGGTGTTTGTATTCAGCTTAATGCAAAGTACTTTAGGGCTTATTTACAGTGGGACGTTGCATTGTAATGCGATGGTAAAGTCACAACAACGCAGCATTAGAATGCATAGCAAAAAAAAGGTGGTAATGCACATTAATGCTGCATTACCGTTGCATACAGTAGGTACAGTAAAGCATACAGGCCATGAAAAGTATGCTTCCCTGTATCTGGTAACGTGAGTGTTTAGAGGTAATGCATTGCAGCAGTACATTACCATAACACTACACATTACCATGCAACGCTAACGGCGCACTGTGAATGTCCCATAGGCATATCATTGCAGTGCGGTAAGCTGCGTTATAAGACTGTATAACGCAGCTCCGCAACGTCCCACTGTGAACGGAGCCTCAGACTGCTATCGTTCGTAACAACAGATAATTAGCAAACAAATGACTGTTCGCCGACTGGAATGCTGAGCTTTTAACTTAACGACCTTAACAACTGACTTTATGTTCAAACGACTGATCATGAGCGATAATTGCGCGTGCATTCAAAAGTGACGTCAATGTTTGTTGGGTGATGGATTCTGCACATCCACAAACGATCGTTATCTAACGACATCTATGCACACTTTTATTTTCAATTGAATATTGTTCAATATTATCCGTTTCAGTGCATATTTCTTACTGATATCGCTCGTTCATCGTTCGCTAAAAACTCTTTCCCAATTGTCGGCAGAATGATGATTGTTAACTGCTGTGACGAATGACTATAGTCTAAAGTCTGTACTTAGCATTAGTCAGGCCCAGAGTGTGTCAGAGAGGAGGAGAGATAGGGCTCCAGCTGCTGTAGTACATTTGTTATACACTGCTCCAGTCCTGTGATGTGCAGACTGCAAGAGCCTTGATAAATCCCCACAACCCTCAGTTTTTATTAGCAGAGAAGCTTGGAATGAGTCCCAATTATCCAGCGTATTTATTATGAATGGTGCAGAAATTGCTCTTTCATCTCATTCCCGCATGTAACCTTAATCTTTACACAAGTACAAAGCACAACGCAGATCTTATTCTGCTCGTCTCATTCAGGGCTGCAGCGCCAAGCTCATTAAAATTAATCGCCAGCACTCATTAGGGTTATCCATTGTTAAGTGAAATTCTAATTCCTGCCCAATTAGAGTCCTACCCCGGACGGTGCTTCCTGTGGCCCTGGGCATGGACATTGTATGGGGTGTAAGCTTGTGCTGACCTCTGACCTTACTTGGCGTGTAGATACACTGCAGTCTGCATGCTGTGAGGTAACAGGAAATGCTCTATGACATGCTGATCTGATACATTATATAGGGAGCAGGTAGTGTTTAGCTTTCTGGTCATTGTGAAACTACAAGCTGCAAACTTAGAGCACTGTTGTGAAGCAGAAACAGGCAGGATATGCTGCAAAGTGTAGCATAAAACACCAGGAGACCAATAGCTTGCATTAAAGTGGGAGTGTCAGCCATAAAATCAAATTCGATTTACCCACTGCTCTGTGTTTATTATGTAGTCTACATCCTGACTGCATTGCAAGCATTCCAATATAATCATAAATGTTTCTGCTGTAATAAATGTTAACTCAGTCAGTCTGGCTCTACTCTGGTGCATTGCCAAGGAGAGGGAAGCTTGTTATCCCCCCCCCCCCCGCTCCTTGCTGATTCTTATTGCTAAAAAAAAAAAGCATCCCACAACAGCTCTTTTGAGAGCTAATCTTTTTCTTGTGATCTATTTTGTGTGTGTGTGTGTGTGTGTGTGTGTGTGTGTGTGTGTGTGTGTGTTTGTATGTCCCACTGACACTTGTGTTGCATAGACAGTCTTGCTAATTCATACTGTGTGTGTGCTTCTGCCAGCCAGGCCCAGCACATTCAGTGACTACCTGTGTGTGTGACAGGCAGCTGCACAATGTAATACCCAGTACTGCATATACCTACCTACCTGTTGTGCACAGTGCACCCACCTACCTACGTGAGCTGAGCGCACGCATTGTCACTGTGCCTGTCTGCTACCTGTCTGTGTGTGACAGGTGCACATTGTAATACCCATTACTGCATATACCTTCCTACCTGTTGTTCACAGTGCACCCACCTACCTACGTGAGCGCATGCAGTGTCACTGTGCCTGTCCGCTACCTGTCTGTGTGTGACAGGTGCACATTGTTTTTGGTCACTACCTCGGGATGTGCATGCCATGCCTGCTGCCTTCCTTGGATGTGTGGTAGCTGTTCCTGCTCCTTTGCCCACAGCGTGCCTTCCTGCCTTCTTTGGATGTGTGGTGGTGGTGTGGTAGCCGTTTTTTAGGCTCCCACTCCGGACCAGAATCGAACCAGGATTCCCCGGCCATTACCCGTGGTCACTCGCAATGGCAGACTTGCCCTCCATAAAAGATTCTCGTTGCAGGTACTGAACAGCAAGCAGAACAAGTATTTAAAAAAATAGATGTAAGCTTTATCAATGGTAGAGAAAGAACCATCGAAAGTTGATAAGGCAGTCAGACATTACCTGACATCACTGAGCGAGGAAGAGCAATCTCGCCATGGTGCGCACCAGTCCAGCACGGCCGTCACTATGCAAACAGCTGTTTGCGGTGCGTTACACAGTGAGTTTTGTGTGTCAGTGTGAAGCAGTACTCTAATTACCCTCCCTGATTGATGTATACACACTCAAGATGCTTTAAAGCACTTTAGGCCTGCAATTTAGCATTCAATGTGATTTCTGCCCTTAAAACGCTGCTTTGCGTCCAATCCAGATTTTTCCCAGGGACTTTTGGCGTCTATCCCACTCCGCCATGCCCCCCTTCAGGTGTTAGACCCCTTGAAACATCTTTTCCATCACTTTTGTGGCCAGCATACATTTTTCTAGTTTTCAAAGTTCACCTCCCCATTGAAGTCTATTGCGGTTCACGAAAGTTCGCACGAACCGAACTTTCGCGGGAGGTTCGCAAACCGAAAATCGGAGGTTTGGGCCATCTCTATTCCACATACCCATTTAGTTTAGTGCAGTGTGCAAATATGGATATGTAGTTTTGGCACAGGTGGTAAGATTCACCTATATGGTTGGTTATACCAGTTTACATAGGTCTATTGGTAGCATATTATCCTGCATGGGGGTTGGTATACTGTCGCTTTTTCCATGCGGTGCATTTCTAATAGGATTATACGTAGGATTAAAGCAAAAGGTACGGATTAAAGCAGAAGGCTCCTGGGTAAATTTAACCCTCCCGCGCCCCCCGCTCAGGTGTGCAAATTACCTAGATGAATTCCGAATAAAACCTATTTGGACTTCATCCCTTGCTCATCCCTGTTTCTGACTGAAGTCTGACTTAATCTAGTTGAAATTCAGTTGTAAGCTGCATGGGTCAAGAGCTGTAAGGGGGCCCCTACTACTACTTCACTCCCTTTGATAAAGAGGTCCATCCTTCAGATCAGGTGTTTTGGGGGCTACACTTGTGTTGGGTGTGAAGATTATAATGTGTAAAACACACTTGTTTTATGATCCTTGCAACTTGAGTCCCCAGGCCGTGAGGGTGACCAGGGGTAGGCAAATCAAATGGGGTGAGCATAGGAGGGGGGACTATCACCAGGCGCAGTCCACCCACGATGCCAAGTGAAGCAACTTCCTCAGGTGGCAGAAGTCTCGAGACAGCACCAGGCAGAAACAGGAAGTGAAGAGAGTGCCTGGCCAACCTATACTGGGGGCAACTGTTCCTAGCTACTAACACTGGGGGCACCTACAACTGGCTACCTACCTATACTGAGGGTGGTTTTTTGGGGGGCTCACCGCAGCTAGAATGTGTGGTGCAAATTGCCGGGTCCTGTGCGATCATTCCAAATTGGGGGGAGGGGGAAGCGCATTCTCACAGGTTTGCCTCAGGCAGCAAAAAGTCTAGAACCGGCCTTGGCTATCACAGTTTTGCTGGAAGACCCATGATGTATAGTCATGCTGCTGCCAGATACTGCTGCAGCCAAAGAGATCAGCAAGATGCAAGGCAACTAGTATTGTTTAAAGGGAAATAAATATGGCAGCTTGTTTCCAAGCCAAAAGAGATCTCAGACAAAGCAGCATGCATACAGGCGTCCAACAACATACATTACATGGCACACCAATGTTTTCACATACTTACCCTGCCCACAAAAAGTCAACCTATCATACGTCATCCCAGTATCCCTCCTCCCTTCCACTCACAGCATACCACTCAGATACAGAGGCGTATCTAGGGAAAACAGCACCTATGGCTAATACTGAAATATGCCCTGAGGTAGAGAAGGAGGGGGAGGTGTCACCATCCAAAAATTTAAGGTGTAGTCTGAGTTGAATTGGTTGTGTCCAAGTTGACGTGAAGCATGTACTGCAAGAATGAAGTATGGTAATAGGTCAGCCTTTACATATTTCCCAAATAGCAGTTGAGCAGCTTGTCCCCCCAAATAATGTAAGCAGACAGTAGAATGCCCCCAGATAGAAATTTGAATGTAGAACATCAGGAATGCTGTGGAGCAGCGAGCCTAGTATGAGGCGCCCATGGCACATTTCATACCTGCACCCCTATAGGTACGCCTCTGTTCAGAGATACAGTAGATCCAATGACATGACTGTATAGAGCTCATTCTCTACAGTGTCGCCCGAATGATGGAGCAACGTGTGTTCCCATCCTCAGGCTGCACTTTACACTGGCCATGTTTGTGGAATATGGCGTATGTCTGCTTGCTGTAAAGTACAATCCTTTGCACATGGTGCTTAGAACTTACTGAATGATCCACATTACCCTGCCTCTTCCCTCCGCAGTGCTCTGGCTGTGCTGTGTCTCAGCCCTGTGGAAGATGAATTGGAGCAGTAGGACGAGGCGCTGGGAGGTTGAACAGCTATTAGTATTCATTGAACCATAACTGCTCCGCAAAGCACTATAGTCCTGCTGCACGGCCCATAATAAACACCATAGCCAGGCAATAACAATTAATAGGAATAGACTTGAGACAATCAACACATCACTTCAGTGTCACCAGAGGCTTTCATCCCAACATTTATATACAGCACTTTCTGGGACTTGAGAAATTAACCCTTTTTTGGTTCAGATGGGTATATAAAAACTGGTATGACCACGAGACAAGAACATAACACCATAGTATAATACCTTATAAACAAAATGACTGTACATGATGATAAAATGCTCCATATGCTATAGGCAGACCCCCACACCTTTGAAATAACCTTAGCAATTTTTCCATACTGCACATGCCCTGAATGCTGCCGTGCACGAGAGCGCAATGAGGAGGCACGTGGGCGCGCATACAAGCTTCCTCCCCAAAACATAGAAAATAAAATACATACAACACCTTAGATTGCGTACATACATGCAATTTTGATTGACCAATCACTGGCCAATTTTACAACTAACGTGTAGTATGAGAGCTTTCCTACACAATCTGTTCATAGTATTCAAAATCTGCCAGCGCTTATAGTACATAAAATTGGCCAATCATTGGCAGGGCCAGATTTACAGCTCAGGGGCCTATAGGCACATAAGCTATGGTGCCCTTAACACAGACCACACCCCTCAGGTCACTACCCCTTCTCGTATTCTATAAAATCACACAAGGTAATGCAGACATTATCAAAGACAAGTAGAGGATACCAATAAATCACAGATGTTACCAATGACATGTAAATTTAACAAATATATGCTGATATTACCAGCAACAAGCAGACAATTACATTTTTTTACATTACATTTTTTAATAATATAATGCCTATAGAGATGGCCCAAACAGTTCGCACGCAAACTTATTCACGCGAACAACGCGGCTTCGCGTTTGCGTCAAATCGTGAACTTTATGCGAGTCCGAAATGCCCCCTATACTACATCATTGGGCTAAACTTTGACCCTCTATCTACATCACAGTCAGCAGACACATGGCAGCCAATCAGGCTGCACTACCTCCTGGAGCCCCTCCCCCCATATATGGCAGCAGCATCGGCCATTTTCTCACTCTGTGTGCTGCTGTATTAGTGAGAGAAGGGAGAGACATTGGAGAGATAGGGAGAGTGATAGTAAGGGCTAATTCACACTACAAGAGTTTTTAAAAATGCTAGAGATTTTGAAAAGCTCTTGCTAATGCAATGCTATGGGGGATTTTTTTTAAAATCATTTAGCTCAAGTTTGAACACACACATAGGATAACATTAGCAACAGCTTTTAAAATCACAAAGCGCTTAGAAAAGCTCTTGTAGTGTGAATTAGCCCTTAGGAGGTTTGTTAGCTTGCTCCTTACTGATATTTGTTGATGAAAAGCACCCCAAAACAGCTCTTTTGAGAGCTAATGTTCTTGTGATGTGTGTGTTTTTTGTGTGGCACACTGACACTGCATATACAGCCCTGTCTGTCGCAGCTGGTTCTTGCTAATTGCTATACGGTGCCAGGCCCAGCACATTCAGTGCCTAGTGTGACTGCTGCACATTGTATTATAATACCAGTCACTGCATACCTTTCACTGCACCTGTTTGACCGCACGCTGTTTTATATAGCAGTCACTGAATACCTTTCACTGAACCTGTGTGACCGCACGCTTTTTTATATAGCAGTCACTGCATACCTTTCACTGCATATGTGTGACCGCACGCGTTCGTGACATCTCTAAATGCCTATGCATTAAAAATTGCGATAAATAGTTTCTAATCACAAGCAGGTAATAATAAGATTTTAGTGATAGGATAGTGGTACATTTTGATTGTTCCACTTTCAATCTGCAAACTTATTGACCATCAAGGTATCCATCAGGAGCCAGGACACCTGCAACCACAAAAAGCATCCCTAGCCAACCCCCTGGCACTGCCTGGAGCATTATGGGATAGCCCAATAAAGTTTTCCATAAGTTTTGCAGGTATTGGTTTTTGAGTTTTTAGAAATGAATGAAAATTTGAGGTGAATTTTATTACAAATAGCAATACAATTCTATAATACTCTTCACATTGGACTATGCAACCCCAACTTGACCTATGCACTCATAATAATAATAATATGCATTTAGTTCTGTCTTTACTTATTTCCTGACCACCAGGGCTACATTTCAAGTCATAAAGATCTCTAGGACAGGACAAGAAGAAAAAGCTCCCCAGTGGGGACGAAAACAACAGTAAAACCCTAAAGAACCCAAACAAAGTACTAACCGCTGCATGCGATAGCCAAAGCTAAAAATAAACCTTTGCTCAGAGTTGTTGTTTGTTAAGCAGCTAGAACAGGGGCATAACTACAAATCAGCAAAACTTTAAAAGGGGCCCCCAAAGGTCACACTGTATCCCTTGGTGACCCTCGCAGCCTGGGGGCTCCTCTCACAAGCGTCATACAACAAGTGTGGCTGTTATGATCTTCACACCCATAACAAGTGTAGCTACAAAAACACCTGATCTGATGTATGGATCCCTTTTATTGGAGAGAAAAAAGTAGTACTTGGAGCCCCCTTACATCTCTGTACACCCCTAGAAGCTGCTCCCCTGTAGTTAGGCCCCCTGAGCTAGAAGGCTCACAGTGGGATACAGTATGTGTCTTATATGCTAAGCCTTTACATCTATGTATTATCTGCTTACTTTGGTAGGATCTCCCCCTCTACACTGCTGGACAGGAAGACACATTGACAATAAAAGTGAAAAATATTTAAGAAATCTCTTTGGGCCTCGTAGGGAAATTATCATTAAAATGAATGTAGTGTTATTTAATCTGTTGCGCGGTGCATACTGTAAACCTGCCATTGTGCAGCCTCTTGGCCCGCTCTGCTGCTCAGCATCTTTCTTAGTTATTGCTGATTAGGGATGAATTCTTAGGCACCGTATCTACCAATCACTAGAGCAGCTTTATCCACACAAGTATAGTGCTGGGGTAACTTCTCCATCACCCAGAGGCTGTCAGGCTGGCTATGCAGTTATAGTACTGCAGTCCTCGCTCTCACAGGGCCAGATGTGTACTCTTTACCACCTAAGGCCAATGTCTCCAGCCACTCTCCTTCAGTATAGGTAGCGAGTTGACCCCTCCCCTCCAGTATAGGTAGCAAGTTGAACCCTCGCCCCCCCCCCCCCCCCTCTTTCCTCTAGGACCCTGTTTGCTGTGAGGTTTAGGCTGATCAGTAAAAGAATAATTAATTGTTGAATACTGCATATATTGCCTACTGCATTGCTCCCAACTGCCCCTTTTTTGTAGTGATAGTCCCTCTTTGGGAACCAATTTCCTCTTTCAGGATTGAAGTACAGAACCATTTAAATATGTGTATTTTTCTATAGAAGATTTCCTTTAATCAACTCTATACTTTAATCCTTTAAATTGATATTCTCGGCACCCAGGGAAGAAAGTCTGTGATTGCAAGTACAGCACGTGAACAAATGTCGCTAGACGCAAAATGGCTGTAGTGCCGCACTGGTTCATGCGCATTCGGTGTAATTGTTCCTGGGAGGCGGATTTCGAGGCCGAGGCATGGGACATGTATGGCCATTTCCGCGAACGTGAATACGGGCATGGGACATTGTGCTCCAGTTTTGAGAAGGCAGTAAGTGTGCCACAAAGTAATCTGAAATCGGAATAAAAGAGACCGAGCAGGTGAGGGTCTGCAGTTTGTGAGCCCTTACAATTCGCAGTGGCACAAAATCTGTGAGGTGCTGGGTAGACATTGGCCTGTCCTCATGACAGACCCAAAAATTGCCAGAATTGTGGGTGACAGACCAATGATGGTTGCTGGTCGTGCTCCTAATATGAGAGATATGTTGGTCCATTCTCGTCTGCCCCCTAAGAGTGATTCAATGTGGTTGAAACGAAAACCTCCAAATGGGATGTTTAAGTATGGTGGGTGCTCTGTGTGTGAGCTGGTGGATGTGACAAAGTCTTTCTCGGATTCCACAGGTGATAAATACACAGGTGCCCTGGGAGACATCTCAAGCTCACTCCAACATGAATTATCGCAAATTCTTTCTGTTTTAAGAAAGCAAACTTTTGTTTTTCTTAACATCTTAGTAAGGGGGCTTTTAGGACCATTGTAGTCCCTTACACACTCCAATGAGTTCTGGGTCACCATGAGCTTGCTGGTTAGTCTGTACCTCTTGGTGTTACAAGCCCTACTGCATAGAGCCAAATTAATCCATGCCATGCACTGATGAGGATCAAACAATCCAAAACAGTCTGTATGCATGTTGGATTATTATGGTTCTGTACAAATTAACAAGCTGACACATCATTGCATTCCAGCGGTTCTGGAGGTGTGTTTAGCTTCTAAGGGTACAATGGTTAATTTGCATATATTCAGCAGTGATGCCCTGGGAGACATCTCAAGCTCACTCCAACCTGAATTATCGCAAATTCTTTCTGTTTTAAGAAAGCAAACTTTTGTTTTTCAGAGGCGCCAGGCTATGTACCGGACCGCATTGGTGATATGCTCCTATTTATTGCCTGAGGAAGTGGGATATACCCACGAAACGCGTTGCACCTTGTTCGGAGTATGTAAATAAACTGATTTTTGCTTAAAACAGCAATTTTTGTGTCTCTTTTGGAGGGGTAAGTCCACCGCTACCTACTTCATTTTATCCATTTTAAAGAAATATTGTTTTTACCCTGTTGGCGCCTCTGTACTACAATTGCAGTTGTTTCCACCCCTGGTGGAGGGGAATTCTTCTTTTTTCCCGATCTACAGAGAGCGACTTCTTAATCCAGAGTGGGGACAGGTCTAATCTCCTCATCTGCCTTCATAGTGGTTACCTGGACGGTAACCCTTGTTTGTGAGTATAACCTACCTATACTTACCTTCCATACCCAATTTACAGTACATACTACACTATACTGGGCTCTCAGCGTCTTCCCTTATATTTGTTTTTCTTCACAGGTGATAAAGAATGGGAGATTCGGAGTTTCATTAATTGCAACTCCGAATGGACTGTTTACCAATTAAGATGCCCGTGCCCAAATATTTACATTGGCATGACAACGAGACCTCTCAAGAAACCAATTGGTGAACATTTAAGCAATATCCGGGCGGGTATACAAAAGAATGGAGAATATAGAAGCTCAGTGGCTGAACATTTTGGAGAAAACCATGGTGGCACCCCAAAGGGACTAAAGTTTAAGGGGATATATAAATTACCAGACTTTGGGAGAGGAGGGGATGGAGAGAAGGCACTTTTGCAGCAAGAGACCCGCTGGATATACATCCTAAACTCCCTGGAACCAATGGGGCTGAATGGGGAACTGGATTTTGCTCCTTTTCTATAGTGATGCTGGCATTATTGGACCTATGTGGACATGGGCGTCCGGAGAAAATTTTCCAGGGGGGGCAAAAAGGGGGGAGGGAGAAGTGGGGTGGCGGCAAAATTTTGGGGTGGAGTTGTGGGGCTCTGTCATGCCGAAAAATGGGTGTGGTCATGAACCACAATGTGGGTGTGGTCGTGGGTGGAGACAAGTTTACATAAACTTAGCAATGGTGGGACATTAGATTATGACAGTGGTGGCGAACCTTTTGAAGGTCTGCAACCCAAACTGCAACCCAAAAGTCACTTTACTATCGTAAAGTGCCAACAGCAATTTAAACTAAATACAAACATTTTAACTCATACATGAACATTATGGAAAATCCAAATTGAAAATAAACTGTGAAGATAAACAATTTCATTCATCTGACTCCAGAAAAATGTGTTCATTTTTTTAGAACCTCCCAGTTTCAGTTTTGGTTTTAAAAAGCTGAAAAAGTAGGTTTAATGCTATTGTCTCATATGATGATGATTCAGCTTTTTCCATAGTCTCGCAGTTAGCAATCATGTGACCCCCAACAAGACAAATTCAGCAATCATGAGTCCCCCAATATGACCAACTCAGCAATCATGAGGCCCCCAACAAGACAAATTCAGCAATTGTGAGGCCCCCAACAAGACAAATTCAGCAATCATGAGGCCCCCAACAAGACAAGTTCAGCGATCTTGGGGCCCCCAACAAATCATGAGGCCCCCAACAAGACAAATTCAGTACCCATGAGGCCCCCAACAAGACAAATTAAGCAGTCATGAGGCACATAAATAGACAGCATTTCACATTAATAGGCAGAATGCCCCCTTAATATGGTAGACACCTCTCACCTGGCAGCAGTTCCCCAAAATACACTCAATCTGACAGCAGTGGTTCCCCAAACATAGGTAGCCCCAGGTCTATAGGTGTCCCCAGAATAGGTGGCCAGCGGTATAGATGTCCCCAGAACAGGTAGCCAGGGGTAGAGATGTCCCCAGAACAGGTAGCCAGGAGTATATGTAGGCAGGGGTATATGTGCCCAATATATGTAGCCAGAGGTATATGTGCCCAGTATATGTAGTCAGGGGTATATGTGCCCAGTATATGTAGTCAGGGGTATATGTGCCGAGTATATGTAGCCAGAGGTATATGTGCCCAGTATATGTAGTCAGGGGTATATTCCCCAGTATATGTAGCCAGGGGTATATGTCCCCAGTATATGTAGCCAGGGGTATATGTCCCCAGTATATGTAGCCAGCGGTATAGATGACCCCAGTATATGTAGTCAGGGGTATATGTGCCCAGCATATGTAGCCAGGGGTATATGTGCCCAGTATATGTAGTCAGGGGTATATGTGCCCAGTATATGTAGTCAGGGGTATATGTGCCCAGTATATTTGCCAGGGGTATATGTGCCCAGTATATGTAGCCAGGGGTATATGTGCCCAGTACATGTAGCCAGGGGTATTTGTGCCCAGTATATGTAGTCAGGGGTATATGTCCCCAGTATATGTAGCCAGGGTTATATGTGCCCAGTATATGTAAGCAGGTGTGCATGTGCCCAGTATATGTAGTCGGGGTATATGTGTCCAGTATACGTAGCCAGCAGTATATGTGCCCAGTATATGTAGCCAGGGGCCCCCAACAAGACAAATTCAGCGATCTTGGGGCCCCCAACGAATCATGAGGCCCCCAACAAGACAAATTCAGTAACCATGAGGCCCCCAACAAGACAAATTCAGCAGTCATGAGGCACATAAATAGACAGCATTTCACATAAATAGGCAGAATGCCCCCTTAATATGGTAGACACCTCTCACCTGGCAGAAGCTCCCCGAAATACACTCAATCTGACAGCAGTGGTTCCCCAAAAATAGGTAGCCCCAGGTCTATAGGTGTCCCCAGAATAGGTGGCCAGCGGCATAGATGTCTCCAGAACAGGTAGCCAGGGGTAGAGATGTCCCCAGAACAGAAGGTAGCAAGGAGTATATGTAAGCAGGGGTATATGTGCCCAGTATATGTAGCCAGAGGTATATGTGCCCAGTATATGTAGGCAGGGGTATATGTGCCCAGTATATGTAGTCAGGGGTATATGTGCCCAGTATATGTAGCCAGAGGTATATGTGCCCAGTATATGCAGTCAGGGGTATATGTCCCCAGTATATGTAGCCAGGGGTATATGTCCCTAGTATATGTAGCCAGGGGTATAGATGACCCCAGTATATGTAGTCAGGGGTATATGTGCCCAGCATATGTAGCCAGGGGTATATGTGCCCAGTATATGTAGTCAGGGGTATATGTGCCCAGTATATTTGCCAGGGGTATATGTGCCCAGTATATGTAGTCAGGGGTATATGTCCCCAGTACATGTAGCCAGGGTTATATGTGCCCAGTATATGTAGGCAGGTGTACATGTGCCCAGTACATGTAGGCGGGGGTATATGTGTCCAGTATATGTAGCCGGGGGTATATGTGCCCAGTATATGTAGCCAGGGGTATATGTGCCCAGTATATGTAGCCAGGGGTATATGTGCCCAGTATATGTAGGCAGGAGAGGGGTATATGTCCCCAGAATAAGTAGCCAGGTGTGCCCCTAGCAGGAGGGGAGCAGCGCAGAGAAGAGGGAGAGCTATGGGCACAGTGGGGAAGGGTGGATGTCCCCCCCCCCTTCCCTCACCTTAGGGCTCTTCCTCCCTCGCTCTCCCCTTCGGAACGAAGTTTTGTGCAGCAGCTGGGCAGCGGGCGGAACTCACCTCTGTCTCGTTCAGGTGCCGGATGGATTTGCCGCTAGTCTGGTCTGGTCTAGACCAGCGGCACCAGAACTTCCGGCGCTTGGAGCGTCTCTGGAGGTGAGTTCCGCCCGCTGCCCAGCCGCTGCACAAAACTTCATTCCGGAGGGGAGAGCGAGGGAGGGAGAGCCCTAAGGTGAGGGAAGGCGGTGGCTCGGAGTCAAGGGGCGTCCTGCGCTGTCAGGAGAAATCCAGCCTTGATACAAACATTCTGGAGTCTGGTGAGATCTGCCCACATTGCTCCACTTACAAGGCTTTTTGTATGCTGCTGCTACCCTACAGCTGGCTTGTCTCTCTCCCCGCCACCAGAAAATATTGCTGTTTGTGTGTATTTTGCCGGTACCGGTGTGTGGGGGTGAAAGGATTGGCTGCTGGCTGTGTGTGCAATGAGTGGAGCGCTCAATCATTTATGTTTTAAATGGTTTTAGATGTTTTGTGATCGTGCTTCCTACCATATATCCATTAAATATTGCCTTTACTTGCATTACCCATTGAGTGGTGGCATCTTTCTATATGTTTACTGCTTATTGCCCTTTGGTGTGGCCATTCCTGCTTTTTGCAGTTTTTGGGTGCATATGCGTGGTTGTGTATGTGCATAATATGATTGTGCCGATGTAGTGCCACACTGGACCAACTGGTTCTAAGCACTTGGATTTCTGATTTTGAATTGATATTCAGTGTTTCTTATTTTGAATTGTTAATATGAAGGTAAACGAATGTTGATAGAACGTATCAGAGTCATTTGCATTATAAAACTGCATCATTTGTTTATGAAGTCTTTGTGGGATGCGTGACTTGTGCTTATGATTTGTGCATTCAACTGATTTTGCATAATCCATTCTAATTTTGCGGAATTACATGAAATTTCTCACAATTCTGTAATAGCAAAGCCCCCAGACATGCTATCATCACCAAAATTGCTACTGTATGTATGTTAAGGGGAATACTGGGAACAAGTAAAAAAAAATTGTCCTTTTCATTTTCAAAATAGAATTCCTTTTTTGACTTATGCCCTTTAACATGCCTGTCAATTTTGGTGACAATGGCAGGTATGAAGGCTTTGCTATTCGCTGCTAAACTCAGCACACAATTACGTGACAATTAAGCGAAATTGCAATTCACCATTACATTTCCATACAAAGTTAATTACGTTCTTTCCCAAAATGTTGCACCATAATTGCAAATTACAATGCAAAATAATGATTATGCAAAATTCATGCACATCCCTACCTGTTGCAAACATTCCCCTTTAAAGCAGCCTATATGAGAACACGGAGTACAGCAGCACTGTGCCTCTTCCCTGCCTTGGCTGGAAATTCTGCCCATCAGACCCCTTCACCACTGCATGTATCAGCAATAACCACATACCTGTTATCTTATTGCCATATCTGTGATCTGTTACTAACACATCAGCTCTGACCTGGGCTCAGGGGCAGGAAAGGAGTGGATTACTAAGAACATTGATCAGGCAGATAACATTTGCAGCACTGCAGTAAAGCTAGGTACACACACTACATTTTCATTAACTAATTGTTAACCAAAAAGAGCATTCACAAAAAGTATGTTTAAAAATCTAGTATGAGTGTAGGTGTCCCAGGGACACATTTATCATAAGGCATTGTAGACACATGCCTACAGGCACCAGATAATAGAAAGGTGTCTCACTCCCTTCCCTTAGCGCCTCCCTCCTTTCCTATTGCCCCCCTGAAGGAATCTGAGGACATGATGAGAGTGCAAATGAGAGGCTACTCACCCTGCTCTCAGTATTCCCTTCAGTCAGGGCATCTGATCTCTAGCTACTTAATACTGAGGTACCTCTAGCTACTTAATACTGAGGTACCTCTAGCTACTTAATAGTGAGGTACCTCTAGCTACTTAATACTGAGGTACCTCTAGCTACTTAATACTGAGGCACCTCTAGCTACTTAAAGAGGAACTGTAAGGAGGAATAAATATTCCTTAAAAAGCAGTATAAGACAGTGATTTAAGTATATAGATAAGAAGGATTGACTAATAAATCTCGTAACCCTGTCAGCAAGGTGCTGTAAAAATGCCATGGGCAGCCTGGGAGGATTCCTGTTTACTACTGGCAGGAGTAGCAAGTTTTTTTTTCTTCATCCCAGCAGTTGAAAACACGCCCACAGTGAAGGTTGTTACACCCTCCTTCCCCAACCTTTTTTTTTTCCTAACTGACATCATTTGCAGAAGCCCAGGAAGTATAATATGCACATGTGTAAAGAGAAGCAGACAGGGAATGAGCTGGAGATGCTGATTAGTGTATTGTAATATAGCTGAATAGCAGAGGCGTTTCAAACCACTGGCATTACACTGTAAGAATTACACTGTAATGATTACAGCATAAGGGCCACTAGCTGCGTTTTTGCCAGGAACGCAAAACGCATGCGTTTGCTGATTCTGTGTGCAGCTTGTTTAAAATAAGAATCTTGGGTGCAGTGCTGGGCCGAAATTACGCATTAGCGTAATTACGCATCGTAATTCACTACAAATGCACCGTAAGCGTTACGTGTAAGGCTACGGTATTACGCGTAATTAATTACGCATAGACCGTTGGGTTACGTTTTACGCGTAACAAATTACGCGTAAGACAGTAAACTCCCATTGAAATTACACAGTCTGCCGTAATCGCGTAATATTACGCTCCCGTATAATATAAAAAAGCCGCCGACTTTAAGGGTTAATAGCAAAGCCCCCTCAAGTGCTAAGAGCCTCAAATTTGGAGAATATATTAAGGAGATCAGAAGGAATAAAAGGAAAAAATTTTTTTTCAAAAAGACCTTATAGTTTTTGAGAAAATCGATGTTAAAGTTTCAAAGGAAAAATATATACATTTAAAAACCCGCCGACTTTAACGGTTAATAGCAAAGCCTGCTTAAAATTTAGGAACACCAAATTCACAGGGTATATTAAGGGGATCAGTGGAAGAGGAACATTTTTTTTTTCAAAAAGACCTTATAGTTTTTGAGAAAATCGATTTTTAAGTTTCAAGGGCGAAAATGTCTTTTAAATGCGGAAAATGTCAGGTTTTTTTGCACAGGTAACAATAGTGTTTTATTTTCATAGATTCCCCCAAGTGGGAAGAGTTTTACTTACTTCGTTCTGAGTGTGGGAAATATAAAAAAAAACGATGTGGGGTCCCCCCTCCCAGACCTCTTTAACCCCTTGTCCCCCATGCAGACTGGGATAGCCAGAATGCGGAGCACCGGCCGCGTGGGGCTCCGCACCCTGACTATACCAGCCCGCATGGTCCATGGATTGGGGGGTCTCGGAAGGGGAGGGGCAGCCAAGCTTTCCCCTCCCCCTCCGAGCCCTTGTCCAATCCAAGGACAAGGGGCTCTTCTCCACCTCCGATGGGCGGTGGAGGTGGAGGCCGCGATTTCCTGGGGAGGGGTTCATGGTGGCATCTGGGAGACCCCTTTAAAAAGGGGTCCCCCAGATGCCCACCCCCCTTCCAGGAGAAATGAGTATAGAGGTACTTGTAGTACCCCTTACCCATTTCCTTTAAGAGTTAAAAGTAAATAAACACACAAACACATAGAAAAAGTATTTTAATTGAACAAAAAACATAACCACGAAAAAAGTCCTTTAATATTCTTAATTAACCATTAATACTTACCTGTCCCTTTAAAAGCCAGTTCCCACGCAATATCCTCGGAAATATACTAATCAGTTACAATGTAACAAAGTTATTACAATGTAACAACTTTGTTACATTGTAACTACTCCGCACCCGACGTCACTTACCGCCGCCGCCGCCGCCACCGCGTCTGCGCTGCACGGACCGACAGAGCAGCATCTTTGTATTTGGGCTCCAAGGAGCCCCATTGGTCCTTAGCAGACCAATGGGGTTCCTTCTGATTTGAAGGAACCCCATTGGTCTGCTAAGGACCAATGGGGCTCCTTGGAGCCCAAATACAAAGATGCTTTCGAGAGCTCTGAGCTAATATAGCTCAGAGCTCTGTCGGGTGAAGGGACGCTAAGTCCCCGCCGGCTCCGCTGCCCTCCCCGCCTCTCCCACATGTCACCTATATACATGCTGGCACCCATGGGTGCCAGCATGTATATGAGTGACAGGTGTGGGCGGAGTGGACGGCGGGAGCCGGCGGGGACTAGCGTGTATGCGGCGGCCGGCGGGTGAGCGGCGAGTGACATCGGGTGCGGTGGTGTTACAAAGTAACAAAGTTGTTACATTGTAATAACTTTTCCGAGGATATTGCGTGGGAACTGGCTTTTAAAGGGACAGGTAAGTATTAATGGTTAATTAAGAATATTAAAGGACTTTTTTCGTGGTTATGTTTTTTGTTCAATTAAAATACTTTTTCTATGTGTTTGTGTGTTTATTTACTTTTAACTCTTAAAGGAAATGGGTAAGGGGTACTACAAGTACCTCTATACTCATTTCTCCTGGGAGGGGGGTGGGCATCTGGGGGACCCCTTTTTAAAGGGGACTCCCAGATGCCACCATGAACCCCTCCCCAGGAAATCGCGGCCTCCACCTCCACCGCCCATCGGAGGTGGAGAAGAGCCCCTTGTCCTTGGATTGGACAAGGGCTCGGAGGGGGAGGGGAAAGCTTGGCTGCCCCTCCCCTTCCGAGACCCCCCAATCCATGGACCATGCGGGCTGGTATAGTCAGGGTGCGGAGCCCCACGCGGCCGGTGCTCCGCATTCTGGCTATCCCAGTCTGCATGGGGGACAAGGGGTTAAAGAGGTCTGGGAGGGGGGACCCCACATCGTTTTTTTTTTATATTTCCCACACTCAGAACGAAGTAAGTAAAACTCTTCCCACTTGGGGGAATCTATGAAAATAAAACACAATTGTTACCTGTGCAAAAAAACCTGACATTTTCCGCATTTAAAAGACATTTTCGCCCTTGAAACTTAAAAATCGATTTTCTCAAAAACTATAAGGTCTTTTTGAAAAAAATTTTTTTCCTCTTATTCCCACTGATCCCCTTAATATACCCTGTGAATTTGGTGTTCCTAAATTTTAAGCAGGCTTTGCTATTAACCGTTAAAGTCGGCGGGTTTTTAAATGTATATATTTTTCCTTTGAAACTTTAACATCGATTTTCTCAAAAACTATAAGGTCTTTTTGAAAAAAAATTTTTTCCTTTTATTCCTCCTGATCTCCTTAATATATTCTCCAAATTTGAGGCTCTTAGCACTTAAGGGGGCTTTGCTATTAACCCTTAAAGTCGGCGGCTACCTAACATTGATCCATGCGTCAACTTTTCCGCTTGGCAGCATGACCTTACACATTAATTGCTAGTAGGATTTTACGCGTATTCCTATAACGTAATAACCCGAATTACGGTATACTTACGCGTAATTGCGTAAGTGCTATGCGTAATTATAGACATGTACCGAAATTGATTGTCTATGCCGTAAGCGTAATTTCGTAATGCGTAATAGCGTAAAATTACGCGTAATGATCCGTAAGCGTAGCTTTCTCCATTACGACCAGCACTGCTTGGGTGGCCTTTTGCACTGCTGCGTTCCGGTTTTTAAAAACGCAAACCCATATCTGTGCGATTATGATGCGTTTTGTGTTTCAATGTAAAGTATAGGAATGCATGAAAAACGCATAGAAATGTGTTTTGCGTTATGTATTGATTTAACCACCAGTATCTATTTTCAAGAAAACACTTGCCATTTGCCAATCAGAAAAACGGAGACTGCAAATGCATAAAAAACGCACAAAACGAACATCAAAATTGGGAAAACGCAAATGCATTTGCAGTTGCGTTTTGCAGTGGAAAAGAGCCCTGAAGCACAGAGCTGCCTACAAAGGCACTGTACATTTTCTGGCAGTCCAGGAAAAAAAAGTTTCTTTTCCATGTCTTGAGAGACTGAAAACTAAAGCTAGCCATACATCAGGCAATGATGGGCAGATTCGACCAAGAGACAAATCTCTCTCTAATCGAATCTGATTAGAGAGAGATCTGTCAGCTGCTCATACACCACAGTCCGATTCCCGATCAATTTCAGCATGAAATCTCCTGGAAATCGGCAGAGCCCGCCGCTGTTCCTCTATGTATAAATGTATGTACATGTATGCGTATTTATACATTACCTGTCCTGTATCTGTCTTCCACCGCTCCTTCCTATAAATGCCGGCCAGCGTAACGTCGCACTCGCACGTCAGCGAGATATGTGCCGGCAGCAAGTATGGGAAGTGTAGCAGCGGATTTAGAAGAGGGCGGTCACTGGGACACAGGACAGGTAATCAGTGGTGCTCAGCAGAGCTCGAATATTGGAGTAGCTCGAATATTCGAGCTCTTTTTCAGCTATTCGAGCTCGGTATTCGAGCTCCGAATAGCTGTAGCTATTTGAATGGGCTATTCGAGTACACTCGAATAGCCCATTCACTATTCGAGCTGTTCGAGCAAACCGGCGCTATTCGAGCTCGGTACCGAGCTCGAATAGCGTCATAGCCCAGATTGATGTCCTTAGAGCCAATCAGAGGGCTCCCAGGCCCTCTGACAGCAGCCAATCACAGAGGGGGACCCTGGCCAGCCCCTACCCTATAAATAGCGGCCGCCATGTTAGGTTTCTCCGTGCTTGCCTGAGACTTGTACAGAGAGAGAGTTGCTCCTTTGTGCTTTGGCTTAGCAAGAGCTCTATTGTGGTCATTTACCTAGCGTTTTTGCTCACATACACCTCCTATACACACCTATATTGTTGTTAGTTAGTTAGACTTTGTATTTTAGTTAGTAGCTTTTGTGTTACATAGAGAGAGACTCAGACAGCTGCTGCACGCTTACAGCTTTAGGCCTCAGGGCCTGCCTGTGTGGGCAGCTGTTCTCTCCTGTCCTCTGTTTATTTCTCTCATCTATACCAGTATTTCTGCTGTCCTTTACTACTGATTGTATTAGTATTGTAGTTATATACTGTAACTGTACTAGGACACTCACTGTCACTGTTCATAGGCTACTAGCTGCTCCTGCGTGTGTGCACTCACTGCCTGTGTAGTGTGTACACACTACACACACTCTATTTCCTTCTGATAACTGATTGCTTATTGTAATTAGTTAGTTGTACTTACTGTTACTACTTACTGTACTAGGAGTCTAGGACACTCAGTCACTGTTCATAGGCTACTAGCTCCTGCGTGTGTGCACTCACTGTCTGTGTACACACACTACACACACTCTATTTCCTTCTGATAACTGATTGCTTATTGTAATTAGTTAGTTGTACTTACTGTTACTACTTACTCTTACTGTACTAGGAGTCTAGGACACTCAGTCACTGTTCATAGGCTACTAGCTCCTGCGTGTGTGCACTCACTGTCTGTGTACACACACTACACACACTCTATTTCCTTCTGATAACTGATTGATTATTGTAATTAGTTAGTTGTACTTACTGTTACTACTTACTCTTACTGTACTAGGAGTCTAGGACACTCAGTCACTGTTCATAGGCTACTAGCTCCTGCGTGTGTGCACTCACTGTCTGTGTACACACACTACACACACTCTATTTCCTTCTGATAACTGATTGCTTATTGTAATTAGTTAGTTGTACTTACTGTTACTACTTACTCTTACTGTACTAGGAGTCTAGGACACTCAGTCACTGTTCATAGGCTACTAGCTCCTGCGTGTGTGCACTCACTGTCTGTGTACACACACTACACACACTCTATTTCCTTCTGATAACTGATTGCTTATTGTAATTAGTTAGTTGTACTTACTGTTACTACTTACTCTTACTGTACTAGGAGTCTAGGACACTCAGTCACTGTTCATAGGCTACTAGCTCCTGCGTGTGTGCACTCACTGTCTGTGTACACACACTACACACACTCTATTTCCTTCTGATAACTGATTGATTATTGTAATTAGTTAGTTGTACTTACTGTTACTACTTACTCTTACTGTACTAGGAGTCTAGGACACTCAGTCACTGTTCATAGGCTACTAGCTCCTGCGTGTGTGCACTCACTGTCTGTGTACACACACTACACACACTCTATTTCCTTCTGATAACTGATTGATTATTGTAATTAGTTAGTTGTACTTACTGTTACTACTTACTCTTACTGTACTAGGAGTCTAGGACACTCAGTCACTGTTCATAGGCTACTAGCTCCTGCGTGTGTGCACTCACTGTCTGTGTACACACACTACACACACTCTATTTCCTTCTGATAACTGATTGATTATTGTAATTAGTTAGTTGTACTTACTGTTACTACTTACTCTTACTGTACTAGGAGTCTAGGACACTCAGTCACTGTTCATAGGCTACTAGCTCCTGCGTGTGTGCACTCACTGTCTGTGTACACACACTACACACACTCTATTTCCTTCTGATAACTGATTGATTATTGTAATTAGTTAGTTGTACTTACTGTTACTACTTACTCTTACTGTACTAGGAGTCTAGGACACTCAGTCACTGTTCATAGGCTACTAGCTCCTGCGTGTGTGCACTCACTGTCTGTGTACACACACTACACACACTCTATTTCCTTCTGATAACTGATTGCTTATTGTAATTAGTTAGTTGTACTTACTGTTACTACTTACTCTTACTGTACTAGGAGTCTAGGACACTCAGTCACTGTTCATAGGCTACTAGCTCCTGCGTGTGTGCACTCACTGTCTGTGTACACACACTACACACACTCTATTTCCTTCTGATAACTGATTGATTATTGTAATTAGTTAGTTGTACTTACTGTTACTACTTACTCTTACTGTACTAGGAGTCTAGGACACTCAGTCACTGTTCATAGGCTACTAGCTCCTGCGTGTGTGCACTCACTGTCTGTGTACACACACTACACACACTCTATTTCCTTCTGATAACTGATTGATTATTGTAATTAGTTAGTTGTACTTACTGTTACTACTTACTCTTACTGTACTAGGAGTCTAGGACACTCAGTCACTGTTCATAGGCTACTAGCTCCTGCGTGTGTGCACTCACTGTCTGTGTACACACACTACACACACTCTATTTCCTTCTGATAACTGATTGATTATTGTAATTAGTTAGTTGTACTTACTGTTACTACTTACTCTTACTGTACTAGGAGTCTAGGACACTCAGTCACTGTTCATAGGCTACTAGCTCCTGCGTGTGTGCACTCACTGTCTGTGTACACACACTACACACACTCTATTTCCTTCTGATTACTGATTGATTATTGTAATTAGTTAGTTGTACTTACTGACTGTTACTACTTACTTACTGTACTAGGGACACTCACTCAGTCACTGTTCATAGGCTAGCTCCTGCGCGTGTTTGCGCGTGCGTGCACTCACTGTCTGTAGTGTACACACACTAAATTTACTTGTGATTACTACTGATTATTGTAACTGCTAGTTGTACTTCCTGACTGTTACTACTTACTTACTGTACTAGGGACACTCACTCAGTCACCTCACCCACCAACCCACTCCATTAAAGTACCCCACTTTTCACCCGCCCTTTTAAAAAACTTTTGTCTATACGCCCAAAACATCGAAGATGTCTGGAAGTGGCAGCCAGCGCGGTTTGGGCAAGGGGAAGGGCAGCAAGGGAATCAGGAGGAGAGGGAGCAGCATTGTGGCAGGCCGCGGCCGCGCCACCATGCACAGTTCCGCAGCAGCAGCAGCAGCGTCAGTGGCTAACATTCCTCCCATAGCCACTGGCCGTGGACGCCTTGGGCGCCGCCCAGCAGGAGCATCTGCAACTCACGCTGCAGAGACACAGCAGCAGCAGCGTGTAGCACCTGCTCCGATTTTCCTCCAGCCGGGTCGGAAACGTCCCATTGAGGAAAAGCATGCAGACACTGTGGTGCAACTCATGACGGAGGATGAGCAGCCCGCCATCAGCTCTGCATCCGAGGCCTCCACCCTCACCACCACCACCCCTGTTCGCAGCAGCCGCCCAGCAGGGTCTGGGGAGGAGGCCAGTTCACCGTCACAAGTTGGCGACCTGTCACTCAGCAGTATTTTTACCCCAGGCACCATCAGGGTATTGTCTGCTGTTGTTGGCGATTTTGAGGAGGAGATGCTGATGGGCAGTTTGGGGAATGAGGGATTGGACAGCAAGACTGTGGCGACAGTCAAGCAGCCCATCCATGCATCAGGAGAGGAGTTTGGGGGGTCATCATCCCAGCAGGACATGTTTCAGGAGGGGGAGGATGATGATGACCCGGTGACAGACAGAGACTGGGTGCCACCACCTCCAGGGGATGTCGTCCTCAGCAGCTCTGAGGAGGAGGAGGAGGATGCTCTTGTGGGCCTTGCAAGGAGGCGCATCATTGCAAGCATTGGCAGCAGTAGGCAGGTCCCACAGCCTGCTGGTGTCTCAGGCTCAGCAGCAGCAGCAGCAGCATCTGCCAGTACCACCACCAGCCGCACCCAAGCCCCCCCCCCAACCACCACAGGGAGACAGGCAGCAGCGCTTCCATGCCGTAGGGGGATGTTTCTGTCACCAATCTGGCGATATTTCACCATGCCCACTGTGTAAGCAAGTACGCCACTTGCAACCACTGTCAGCGGAAGTTGAGCAGAGGTGCAGACCCCTTAAAGTTCAGCACCAGCTCGCTCATCAACCACCTTGCTGCGAAACATTTCCACCAGCATGAGGAGTTCCAGAGGCTGAAGGCATCTGGTGCTGGCAGTGGCACCACACCCATCACTGCACAGCCTTCAGCAGCAGCAGCAGCAGCAACAGCAGCCACCCGCCCTCCTGCTCCTCCAGCAGCACCAGCAGGAGTGCGGAAACGCACTGCTCCTCCCCCCTCTGCAACTCCTCCCGCCGACACTGAGGCCTGTTCTGGCAGCCAGTCCTCAGTGGCCTCCTCCGCTGTGTCTGCTGATTCCCGTGCCAGCAAAAGGCCACGCCAGAGCCTTTTGAGCGAGTCCTTCCAGGGGGTGGTTAGGGCTCTGCCTCCCAGCAGCCGTCGCGTGCGGCAGCTGAACGGCTTGCTGGCACGGGCCATGTGCTCCCAACTCCTGCCGTACACGCTCGTGCAGGAGGGGAGCGACATTCGTGCGCTGCTTGCTTGTGCAGCCCCAGACTGGCAGCTCCCCAGCAGACACTTTTTCTCCCGCAAGGCCATTCCTGCACTGCACCGCTTTGTGATGGCCAATGTGGAGCGAGGGCTGGAGCACGCGGTTGGTGAAAGGGTCCACGTCACCATGGACTCCTGGAGCAGCCGCTTCGGGACAGGCCGCTACCTGTCCTTCACTGTCCACTGGGTCAGCTTGGTGGAAGGGGGTGAGGATGGGAGAGCAGCAGCGGGCACAGCAGCAGCAGCAACACAGTGGGTGGTGCCACCCCGCAGGGTCAGGGGAACTGCAGCAGGTTCCTCCGATCCTCTGCCATCCTCCGGCACACCTGGCCAAACCCCCCGCCTCAGCAGCAGCGTGAAGGCCCGCCACTGCCAAGCGCTGCTGCACTTGGTCAGCCTTGGGAAGACCAAGCTGACGGCAACCCATGTGTTGGCCAAACTCCAGGAGCAGGAGAGGATTTGGCTGACCCCCAGAGGCCTCAGAGTCGGAGAGGTGGTGGCCGACAATGGGGCCAATCTGGTTGCCGCAATAGACAGGGGAAACCTGACCCACATCCCCTGTCTTGCCCACGTGCTGAACCTGGTGGTGCAGAAGTTCTTGCGCACCTGGGATGGGCGAACTGCTGGAAACGGCAATGAACGTTGTGCGTCACTTCCGGCGCTCGGCTGCAGCCTGTGCGAGCCTGGAAGACATGCAAAAGGAGCAAAAGGAGCTGGAGCTGCCACGCCATCGGCTGATCCTTGACGTTCCGACTCGCTGGAACTCCACCCTGGCGATGTTGGAGCGTCTGGTTGAACAGAAGCACGCTGTCAACCAGTACCTTGCCCTGGCCACTGTTTCCGCCGCTCAGAGAAGGGACAAGACCAGCAACATCCCGTCCATCGTCCCCGATGATGACTGGAGGCACATGCAGCAGGTGTGCTTAGTGCTGGCTCCCTTTCTGCAGGCCACTAACATGGTGAGCAGGGACCATGCTATGGTCTGCGAGTGGGTGCCCCTGGTTTGTCTGCTGAACAGGGCCCTCGATGCTTTGCTGGAACAGGGAGCGGCAGCCTTGGACCAGCAGGAGCGGCAAGCAGCTGCACAGTCCACCTCTGAGGTGGAGGAGGAGGACTTGGTGGAGGTCCCTGACCTTGCTGCTGATGAGGGGGAGCAGCACAGTGCAGCTGAGTTGGTGCGGGGGTGGAGAGAGGATGAGGCTGACGAGGCAGAGGAGGAGGAGGAGGATGAGGACAGCAGCACTGCCGTCGATGTGCCAGCAGACGTGGCCCGCCTCTTCCCAATGGCAGCGCACATGCTGAGGTGCCTGCGCAGGGACCCCAGGGTGATCCAGATGAAGCAGAGGGAGGACATCTGGATCAGCATGATGTTGGACCCACGCCTCAAGGGGAAGTTGAGCCAGTTCCTGCCGCCTGCAGGAGGAGACCCAGCGCAACAAATAAGGAGCTTGCAGCAGGCCCTTGTTGAGCGCTTGGAGGAAGCCTTCCCCCAGCCTTCCACCCCCACTGTCCAGCAGCCAGCACAGAGGCAGCAGCAGGTGCCTGCATCCAGCAGCAAGCGCCCCACAGACCTGCTGTCTCTCAGCCACGAGCTCTACAGGACTGTAGAGGCTCCGGCAGCAGTGACTAGAGAGGAGGTGCATGATGCAGCAGCATCCTCCTCCGGTCACAGCCAGCGCCTGACCCGCATGGTGGCTGACTACATGGGGTCCTACAGCGGGCTTGACAGCGATGCCCCTGTTGATCCCATGGAGTATTGGGTCAAGCGCCTGGAGATCTGGAGCGAGCTGGCGCAGTACGCCCTGGAAGTGCTGTCCTGCCCCCCTTCCAGCGTGCTGTCCGAGCGCTGCTTCAGTGCAGCTGGTGGCGTGGTCACCGAGAAACGCTCACGTCTGTCTCACAAGTCTGTGGACAGACTGACGTTTCTCAAGATGAACCAGGCGTGGGTGGAAGGCGAGTTCCTGGCCCCTGTTGTCGGCGAGAGGGGGACATGAACTGGCTGCCGGAACTTAGAACCATCGTTAATGTGCCTTACCACCCTTTACCACCTCCTGGCTCCTGCTCACTAAGCCAGCCTGGTTCACTTTGACTATTACGTCGCCTGCAGCCACACATTTTACACCTACAATGGGCTGCTGTGTACTGCCCTTCTGCTGTCTGTCTGTGTTTCCCACTGCCAGGGTACACAGAATTACCTTCTGCTGCCACTCTGCCACCAGCTATTACGTCAAACAATAGCTATATTGGTTGTAAAACCAAAACTAAAAAAAACATTAAAAAAAAAAGGTTTAATTTTTCTGAGGTGCCCGGGTTGAAAACTGTGTTGTCCCAGTTGTGTATTGGACACGATGTGGGCTGCACGACCGCTGTCTGGGACCTCCTGTTGTGTTTATTTACAGCCCTGGTATCACCGCTAGGTACCAGGGCTATTATGTCACGCTGCCTACCTGCTGCCACACTCACACTGCTCCTCCTCCATTCCTCCTCCTGCTGCTGCTGCTGTCTGTCTGTGTTTCCCACTGCCAGGGTACACAGAATTACCTTCTGCTGCCACTCTGCCACCAGCTATTACGTCAAATAATAGCTATATCTGTGTAATTGGTTGTAAAACCAAAACCAAAAAACCATTAAAAAAAAAAAGGTTTAATTTTTCTGAGGTGCCCGGGTTGAAAACTGTGTTGTCCCAGTTGTGTATTGGACACGATGTGGGCTGCACGACCGCTGTCTGGGACCTCCTGTTGTGTTTATTTACAGCCCTGGTATCACCGCTAGGTACCAGGGCTATTATGTCACGCTGCCTACCTGCTGCCACACTCACACTGCTCCTCCTCCATTCCTCCTCCTGCTGCTGCTGCTGTCTGTCTGTGTTTCCCACTGCCAGGGTACACAGAATTACCTTCTGCTGCCACTCTGCCACCAGCTATTACGTCAAATAATAGCTATATCTGTGTAATTGGTTGTAAAACCAAAACCAAAAAACCATTAAAAAAAAAAAAGGTTTAATTTTTCTGAGGTGCCCGGGTTGAAAACTGTGTTGTCCCAGTTGTGTATTGGACATGATGTGGGCTGCACGACCGCTGTCTGGGACCTCCTGTTGTGTTTATTTACAGCCCTGGTATCACCGCTAGGTACCAGGGCTATTATGTCACGCTGCCTACCTGCTGCCACACTCACACTGCTCCTCCTCCATTCCTCCTCCTGCTGCTGCTGCTGTCTGTCTGTGTTTCCCACTGCCAGGGTACACAGAATTACCTTCTGCTGCCACTATGCCACCAGCTATTACGTCAAACAATAGCTGCTCACATAATTACTCCTCCATTCCTCCTGCTGCTGCTGCTTTCTGTCTGTGTTTCCCACTGCCAGGGTACACAGAATTACCTTCTGCTGCCACTCTGCCACCAGCTATTACGTCAAATAATAGCTATATCTGTGTAAATGGTTGTAAAACCAAAACCAAAAAACCATTAAAAAAAAAAGGTTTAATTTTTCTGAGGTGCCCGGGTTGAAAACTGTGTTGTCCCAGTTGTGTATTGGACACGATGTGGGCTGCACGACCGCTGTCTGGGACCTCCTGTTGTGTTTATTTACAGCCCTGGTATCACCGCTAGGTACCAGGGCTATTATGTCACGCTGCCTGCCTCATTGACTGCCTGCTGCCACACACTCATCCTCCTTCTCCTGCTGCTGAATTTACCTCCTGCTGTCTGTGTGTTTCCACTGCCAGGGAGCACATACAATGGCGCTTCCAACATGCGTGCGGCCACCAGCTATTTGTTACGCTCAAAAATAGCTGCATTTCTTTAAAAAAAAATGGAAAGAGAAATAAGTGAAGAAGAAGAAGACGATATAGAAAAAGGAGAAGGAGAAGAAGAAGAAGAAGAAGAAGAAGAAGAAGATGAAGAAGATGATGAAGAAGATGAAGAAGAAGAAGATGATGAAGAAGAAGAAGATGAAGAAGAAGAAGATGATGAAGAAGATGAAGAAGAAGAAGATGAAGAAGATGAAGAAGATGAAGAAGAAGATGAAGAAGAAGATGAAGAAGAAGAAGAAGAAGAAGAAGAAGATGAAGAAGAAGAAGAAGAAGATGAAGAAGATGAAGAAGAAGAAGAAGATGAAGAAGATGAAGAAGAAGAAGATGAAGAAGATGAAGAAGAAGATGAAGAAGATGAAGAAGAAGAAGATGAAGAAGAAGAAGAAGAAGAAGATAAAGAAGAAGAAGAAGAAGATGAAGAAGAAGAAGAAGATGAAGAAGATGAAGAAGAAGATGAAGAAGAAGAAGAAGAAGATGAAGATTAAAAGATGAAGAAGAAGAAGATGAAAAAGAAGAAAAAGAAGAAGACAATATAGAAGAAGAAGAAGAAGATATAGAAGAAGATATAGAAGAAGAAGATATAGAAGATAAAGAAGAAGAAGAAGAAGAAGAAGAAGAAGAAGTATATACAGTACTGAACAAAATTCTGGACACAACTTCTCTTTCCACCTTTTTTTTTTTAAAGGAACATCCCCACATAATCACTTGCTGTTGTTACTTGGAAAAAAAGATGTTTCTTGCATCATTCACCCTCAAAACAAGTGTTGGAAGCTATTTAAGGCCAATTCGAATAGTCAGCTCGAATAATGAGCTCGAATACCGACTCAAATAGTCAGCTCGAAGTCCGAGGTCGAATCGAATAGTAAAAATTATTCGACTCGAATATTCGACTGACCTCGAATAATTTACTATTCGAATTCGACCAAACTCGAATTTTAAAAAGGGGTATTTGAGCACCACTGCAGGTAATGTGTAAATACACATACACACATAGCGCCAGGAGTTTCGTCACTCACCCCGATATCGCTTGCCTTTTACCGCCATGCACCCGACCAACCACGATAGCCAATTTGCAGCATTTCCGATTGACTCATGTGCCCAAATATCAGCCTGAAATTGGTTGCGTTGTCAATCAGGCATGCACTTGGCGGCGTGATTTTAATCTGATTTGATTATAAGCTTTCTCCCCCTGCACAATTGTGCTAATGACTGCATCTGCTCGTCCACTGATAAGAAATACAAAGATTTGTAGACAGTCCCTATTCAGAATTCTGCAGGGTCTTGAGTACAGCACCCTGACTCCAGCCTTTTCACCCCAAATCCCCAAGAGCTTTGTACTGTAGTGATGCTGGAGCAGTCTGCAGAGCCAGCCATCAGAGTAGGAAAGATTGGGCCCATTCACACTGGGGATCACAAAATGCTGGCAATTAGCGCTAGCGTTTTGCGGCTGTGATTTTTTTTTTTGCAGCAAACGCATATTTTTGACTACATTTTCATGATTTTTGAGCGATTGGGATTACACAAGCACTTTAATCCGCAGAAACCGCCTACGAATCGCCCCAGTGTGAATGGGCCCTGAAGAGCACACTCATCTGACATCATCTGCAGCACTGTACAGAGTACATATTCATGTCGCTGACTGTCCTCAGAGGAGCTCACACTCTAATCCTACCCTAGTCATAGTCTAATGTCCCACCATATTATTATTATGTGTTTATATAGCACTGACATCTTCTGCAGCACATTACAGGGTACATAGTCATGTCACTGACTGTCCTCAAAGGAGCTCACAGTCTAATCCTACCATAGTCATAATGTAATGATCTACCATATTATTAAGTAGTTATATAGCACTAACATCTTCTGCTGAACTTTACAGAGTACATAGTCATGTCTCTGACTGTCCTTAGAGGAGCTCACAGTCTAATCCTGTGTCAAAATAAACACATGACGTAGCTGCAAATGAATATTACATACTAACCTCACCGTCCGTTCCTCTCAGAAGCTCACCATTTTCTTCTTACAATGATGCCTTCCAGTTCTGACAATATTTTGTCAGAACTGAAATATACCAGTTGCTGTCAGTTATATATCAGCAGTTGTCAGTTACAACTGAATGTGCAAGGTAATGTCCATGTTTCCCTATGGCTCAAGTGGTGTGATATTACAGTTTAACAGTGTGCTGACCAGGAAGTTGTTAAAGCGGACCCAAACCAAACATTTTTTTAATTAAAATATTTAGTTGCACCACTCTGACACATACAAAGATAAATAAACACTCCTTCAAGCCTATGAGCATTTCAGTGCATGCTTTTCACCCTTCTCTTTGCATGCTAGGGTTATACTGGGGGCAGCCATTAGCAATTCCTCCATTGCCGGACACCATCTACTCCACCAGTTTGCCGGAAAAATGCCGGCAATTTGAAAGGAAGGGAGGGGTTCCTCCAATAAATGTAAAATATTTTATATTTGTCATCATGCAGCTGAAAAAAGGCTGCTATTTATTATTATAATTTAGAAATTAGATTTTATTTCTGAAATCTTGTATTTTTAATTTGGGTCCACTTTAAGGGGTAATGGCCGTTTTTAAAATGGAGGATGGAGAATTTAATTGATCACAGTGGACAAATGGGACGCAGGAGAGGAGAAAGAGATTGAGGAGTATACAGGAGGTAAGTATGATCTGTGTATGGTTATTTTTACTTTTTATTTTCAGTTCAGGTTCTCTTTAAAGGAGTCATCAAGGGATATGAGGAAAATAAGTGCCACTTACCCGGGGCTTCGTCCAGGCTGACCAGGACGAAGGCTGACCAGGAGGTCAGCCTGTACTGCACCTGCGTGAGCGTCGCTATCACTGCCACGTAGACCGGAGCGTACTGCGCAGGCGTAGTAGTTCTGCGCCTCTGCAGTATGCTCCGGTCCACGTGGCGGTGATTGACAGCACCCCTCACGCAGGTGCAGTACCTCCTGGTCGGCCTGACGTCATCGCCGGGGACCGGAAAGCTTCACAAGCGAACGGCTCATCGCAGAGCTGCACCAAGGGACATGCTGGGAGCTTGTGGCTGGACGAAGCCCCGGGTAAGTAGCACTTATTTTGCTTCAATTCCCTTGATGACTCCTTTAAGGCATAAATAAGGGACAGCTGGAGAGGTCTGACTTCTAGCTCTGCACTTTTACTACTTTCTAAGCAAAGCACAGGAGACACAGGGGCGTCTGAGTCACTAGGCAACTCTAAATTTTTGCCTATAGCGCCATTGGTGGAAGTGGGCGCCCTCCCGACAACTCACCGCTCTGTTCGTGTTTATTTTATTTCTTTTTTTCAGCCAGGTCGGCGCCGGCTGTGACAGGCAGCTCAGCCTGTGCCCGGCGCCGCCTACTGGTCCGCCCCCTTCCTCTCCTCTTTTCCGAGCGAGCAGCAGCAGCACGCACATTAGTTTATGTGGGAGTGCTGTGCCGCCGCCTACTGGTTCGCCCCCTCTCCCCGCCCCCTCTCTCCCTCTCTGTTTAGAGCGTGCGGCCGCCGCACGCTAGTTTGTTTACACGCCGCGCCGGCGCCGCCCCTAACTCCGCCCCCCGCCTGTCACACGTGCTTGAAGGCACCGTGTGGCCCGCCATCAGGGGGGGACATCCGTGACTCCCGTCACGGGCCCCGGGCCTGTAGGGGGGCCCCATCCCCGCCGCGGACCTGGCGGGTGCCGCCCGGCCGCCGCTCAACCCCCGCCTGGCCGCTGCTCCTTCCCTCCATCCCTCTAGCCGCTGCCTCCGCCGCTGCCTCCGCCGCGTCAGACCCCGATCAGGCGGCGACAATAGTGCGGGCGCTAGGACCCAGCGCCCGCACTGATATGCGGAAGTGACGTAACTTCCGCATATAGAGCGGGTGCGTCCAGCGCCCGCTCTGGTCGGGTCGCCGCTGATCTTGAGGTCTGACGCTGGCAAGGTAGGGAAAGCGGCGGCGGCTGAGGGGGTGCTCCCTGTCACTCGCTCACTAGCTAAAGGGCCTCCCTGTCACTCACTCACTAAAGGGCCTCCCTGTCACTCACTCACTAAAGGGCCTCCCTGTCACTCACTCACTAGCTAAAGGGGCTCCCTGGCACTCAATCACTCCCTAAAGGGCCTCCCTGTCACTCACTCACTCACTCCCTAAAGGGGCTCCCTGTCACTCACTCACTCACTCCCTAAAGGGCCTCCCTGTCACTCACTCACTCCCTAAAGGGGCTCCCTGTCACTCACTCACTCCCTAAAGGGCCTCCCTGTCACTCACTCACTCCCTAAAGGGGCTCCCTGTCACTCACTCACTCCCTAAAGGGCCTCCCTGTCACTCACTCACTAGCTAAAGGGGCTCCCTGTCACTCACTCACTCACTGCCTAAAGGGGCTCCCTGTCACTCACACACTACCTAAAGGGGCTCCCTGGCACTCGCTCACTACCCAAAGGGGCTCCCTGGCACTCACTCACTACCTAAAGGGCCTCACTGTCACTCACTCACTCCCTAAAGGGGCTCCCTGTCACTCACTCACTGCCTAAAGGGGCTCCCTGTCACTCACACACTACCTAAAGGGGCTCCCTGGCACTCGCTCACTACCCAAAGGGGCTCCCTGGCACTCACTCACTCCCTAAAGGGCCTCCCTGTCACTCACTCCCTAAAGGGGCTCCCTGTCACTCACTCACTGCCTAAAGGGGCTCCCTGTCACTCACACACTACCTAAAGGGGCTCCCTGGCACTCGCTCACTACCCAAAGGGGCTCCCTGGCACTCACTCACTACCTAAAGGGCCTCACTGTCACTCACTCACTCCCTAAAGGGGCTCCCTGTCACTCACTCACTCCCTAAAGGGGCTCCCTGTCACTGACTCACTCCCTAAAGGGGTTCCCTGTCACTTACTCACTACTTAAAGGGCCTCCCTGTCACTCACTCACTCCCTAAAGGGCCTCCCTGTCACACACTCACTAGCTAAAGGGGCTCCCTGTCACTCACTCACTACTTAAAGGGCCTCCCTGTCACTCACTCACTCCCTAAAGGGCCTCCCTGTCACTCACTCACTCCCTAAAGGGGCTCCCTGTCACTCACTCACTAGCTAAAGGGGCTCCCTGTCACTCACTCACTAGCTAAAGGGGCTCCCTGGCACTCAATCACTCCCTAAAGGGCCTCCCTGTCACTCACTCACTCCCTAAAGGGGCTCCCTGTCACTCACTCACTCCCTAAAGGGCCTCCCTGTCACTCACTCACTCCCTAAAGGGGCTCCCTGTCACTCACTCACTCCCTAAAGGGCCTCCCTGTCACTCACTCACTCCCTAAAGGGGCTCCCTGTCACTCACTCACTCCCTAAAGGGGCTCCCTGTCACTCACTCACTCCCTAAAGGGGTTCCCTGTCACTTACTCACTACTTAAAGGGCCTCCCTGTCACTCACTCACTCCCTAAAGGGCCTCCCTGTCACTCACTCACTAGCTAAAGGGGCTCCCTGTCACTCACTCACTACTTAAAGGGCCTCCCTGTCACTCACTCACTCCCTAAAGGGGCTCCCTGTCACTCACTCACTCCCTAAAGGGCCTCCCTGTCACTCACTCACTCCCTAAAGGGGCTCCCTGTCACTCACTCACTCCCTAAAGGGCCTCCCTGTCACTCACTCACTACTTAAAGGGCCTCCCTGTCACTCACTCACTCCCTAAAGGGCCTCCCTGTCACTCACTCACTCCCTAAAGGGGCTCCCTGTCACTCACTCACTCGCTAAAGGGGCTCCCTGTCACTCACTCACTAGCTAAAGGGGCTCCCTGGCACTCACTCACTGCCTAAAGGGGCTCCCTGTCACTCACACACTACCTAAAGGGGCTCCCTGGCACTCACTCCCTAAAGGGGCTCCCTGTCACTCACTCACTACCTAAAGGGGCTCCCTGTCACTCACTCACTACCTAAAAGGGCTCCATGTCACTCACTACCTAACCTGGGGGTCCCTGTCAGAATCCAGGTGAGAGGTGTCTACCATAATAAGGGGGCATTCTGCCTATTTATGTGAAATGCTGTCTGTCTATGTGCCTCATGACTGCTGAATTTGTCTTGTTGGGGGCCTAATGATTGAATGTTTACTTGTTGGGGGCCTCATGATTTGTTGGGGGCCTCATGATTTGTTGGGGGCCTCATGATTGCTGAAATTGTCTTGTTGGGGGTCTCACGATTGCTGAATTTGTCTTGTTGGGGGCCTCATGATTGCTGAATTTGTCTGGTTGGGGGCCTCATGATGGCTGAATTTGTCTTGTTGGGGGCCTCATGGTTTGTTGGGGGCCTCATGATTGCTGAATTTGTCTTGTTGGGGGTCACATGATTGCTAACTGCGAGACTATGGGAAAAGCTGAATCATTACCATATGAGACAATAGCATTAAACCTACTTTTTTAGCTTTTTCAAACAGAAAATAAAACTGGGAGGTTCTAAAAAAATGATGGAGCACTTTCTCCTTCCGGCTTGAAGGAGGAAGTGCTCGATATTGAGGCTTGCAACGCGTCCATTCGGACACTTGCACCTCGTTGGGGGGGGCCCGGACTGATGATTTGTGAGGGGCCCCAAAATTTCTGATGGCGGCCCTGTGTGTGACGCCAGACGGAGGGACCAGTGCTACCGCCGGCTGACACCTGACCTGAGTCAGTGTGCACACAGCGCACAAACTAGCAGAGCCTGAGAGACGACACACACACAGACAGTGAGTGCCAATCCTCAGATCTGACTGCTGCTCTTGATAATTTTTTTATATGCATCCTGGCTGGCTGGCCGGCCCTGATTCCGCCCCCCCCCCCGCTCGCCCATATCCCCCCCGCTCGCCCAGTGGCTCCTGGGAATGGATATTAAACACAGGCATATATAGCATCATGCCTGCTGCTGTGTGGGTCTGGGCAGGACTCGGAGGGAGGGAGACACACTTGCTGCGCAGTGTACAGAGCAGCAGAGGGGACACCCTCATAGTGAGTGGCGTGACCCCTCTTGATATTATATGCCCCACTCTCCCCTGGCTGGCCCTGAGATTTGAGTGGGGGGGGGGCGCCACAGGTTTTCTTGCCTGGAGTGACAAAGTGGCTAGAAACACCCCTGAGGAGACACAGCAGTGTAAAGCATGCTGGCAGCCTGTCACTGAGTCTGCACTGCTCTCTGCTTTGTTTCTGAACTCAAAGTAAAAAAAGTTCAGGCTAAGAAGTCAGACCTCTCTCCCCCTCCCCCAGAGGCATCAGACGGGCAGCGTTTTCACACTGTATACATTTTATCAGATGCTGGAGATTACCTGTTGCCTGTCATGCCTGTGGGAGAGAAACAGTGAGGAGGACAGTGGATGAGTGAGCTGGCTGCTAGATACACGCTGCTCACTCTCCTGAAAGCTGCTGGCACTGCACGAGATTTGGGGGCGTGGCCGGCTCACTGCTGCCTGTCTCTTGTTGAAGGAGACTTTTTTTTTTTCAAAACACCAGGAGAGAGCTTGTGACGTTACTAAACGTCACTACCCAGAAGGCACTGAGAGTAGGCTAATTATTATACATCCGCGGAGGCAGCTAGTGTGGTGGGCGTGGCTTACTGGTTAAAGCTACAGAAACTAAGTAAATTTATATTATTTTACTAGGAGATACTTGTTTTTCCCCTATAAAGTGGGCATGATGTACACACTGGTGCTGAGTACAATAGGAGGTTACAGTTCCTCTTTAATACTGAGGCACCTCTAGCTACTTAAAGCTAGCTGAAATAGTTAAATATCAAGTATGTAAGTGGCTGACTGAGTCCTGAAGGGAACCTTAACCGGCGGGAAAAAAAAAATCACTTACCTGGGGGCTTTCCCAAGCCTCCTGCAGCCGTCCGGTGCCCGCGCCGGTCCTTCGGTGCCCTCCGGTCTCCCTCCGCCGCTAAGTTTCGTTTTCGGACAACTGCCAGTCGTCCTCGGGCCACTTCCGCATTCCTCGTCGTAAACTGCAGTAAAGCGCGTCCGCATGACGCCAAACGTGTCATGTGCATGACGCCAAACGCGTCATGCCGACGCGCTTTACTGCAGTTTACGACTAGGAATGCGGAAGTGGCCCGAGGACGACTTGCAGTCGTCCGAAAACGAAACTTAGCGGCGGAGGGAGACCGGAGGGCACCGAAGGACCGGCGCGGGCACTGGACGGCTGCAGGAGGCTTGGGAAAGCCCCCAGGTAAGTGAATTTATTTTTCCTCGCCAGTTAAGGTTCCCTTTAAGACAGGAAGTGACTACAGTGTGACCCTCACTGATAAGAAATTCCAACTATAAAACACTTGCCTAGCAGAAAATGGATTCTGAGAGCAGGAAAGAGATAAAAAGGGTAAATAGTTTATAGATTTTAGCTCTGGTATACTTCAATGAATGTGTAATTGAGCAAAAACAATAAAACAGTTAAAATTTAAAAACTAGATTTAAACATAAAATAAAACTGTGGAATATCTTAAATATCTTAAAAAGTCATTTTTAGGAGACGGAAGACAGATACAATTGTTTATTTCATTAGGGGTCTTTCCTACAGATCGGGGCCGATATGCAATTCTCTTTTATCCCTAAATGATATGTTCATACCTTGTCATAAAGTACTGTTTAAATCACCAGCAAGCAAGAAAATACTCAGAATATTTTGATAGTATCTTTTTCACCAACGTTTTAATACTTTTTCAATTCTAAAATGCTGAAAAGTTATTTTAACAGGAAGCTGAAAATGATTTTCTAGGAGATAACTGAGGAGAAAAAGTTTACTGCATGTGGGCCCAGGGCCCACCTGTTCTTCACTTTATCTCCTGAGTCTTCTCCTAGAGGCTGCCATACCCTGGTCGATTTACCATCAGATTCGACCAACAGATAGCTCCCTCTCTGATCGAATCTGATCAGAGAGGGATTGTATGGCTGCCTATACTGCAAACAGATTGTGAATTGATTTCACTATGAAACCGATCACAGTCTGTGAAGCTGCCGCTGCCACCTCCTGCTCGACCCCCCATACATTACCTGCTCCGGCCGGCGCACGAGTCCCCCTCTGTCCCCGCGGCTTCTTCTCTGCGCTCAGCTCCAGGACTACAGCTTATTTCCTGCCGAGGTAAGTTTAAACAGTAGAGGGCGCTCTACTGTTTAAACTTCCTGCCGGGACAGGAAGTTCAATGAAGTTGCAGCCCTGGAGCCGAGCGCGGAGAAGGAGCCACGGGGACAGAGGGGGACTCGTGCCGGCCGGAGCAGGTAATGTATTGCTGTATTGCGTCGGTCGTCGGGCATTCGAACGCCGCTATCGACGCACTCCCGACCCGCCGGCGATCGAGCAAAATCTTCCGCACGGACGGATCGACGGGAATCGACGGGAACGATTGATTTCGGGTGGAAATTGATCGTTCTGTCAGCATTTGCGCGACGATTTCACAGCAGATCCGATCACAGTGATCTAATCTGCTGTATATCGGTGGGAAAATCGTTAGGTGTATGGGCCCCTTAGGTGATATTTTCACACTTGTCATAGAATGCCTTTTAAATTACCAGCAAGCTAGAAAATACTTGTGATAGTACTTTTCACCAACCTTTAGTTACTTTTCTAATTGTAACACATTCTTAAAAGTTATTTTAAAGTGAATATGAAATGCAGGAGAAAAAGTGAATTGCATACGGCCCCAGGTGCTTTTGTGGCTACACTGTCCACACTTGTTTTATGATCTTTGTAAGGAAAGCAAGGGAAAGGGTGTCAACATTGGGGTCCCCATCAAAGTTTTGCAGGGGGGCATGATTTATAGTTACACCCCTACCCCTATATTGAGGGTACTTCTGGCAACCTAATACTTGAGGGCACCTCTAGCTTCTTAATATTGAGAGTACTTCTGGCTACCTGATACTTAGGGGTACCTCTAGTTACTTAATACTAAGGGTACCTCTGGCTAACTTAATACTAACGTGCATCTGCAGCTACCTATGATAGGCAAGGGAAATAAGGGAGAAGTGCAATACTAGATCTGGTGAGAAACAAAAGACACAAAGGGACCAGGAGCCCGATCTGGTGTGATAGCGTCAGATCACCAAGTCCTTCTCCTCCGGCCTTCCACGCTAATGCTACGGCGCCCAGGACTGCACATTTCACCTCCAGGCACTTTCTATAGACCTGAGGAAGCGGCTTACGCCGTGAAACGCGTTGTCAAGTGCTTATTTGAACAAATAAATCGTAAGATAATTTGTTTAAGATCCCACGTCTAAGACACTGTTTCTTTAAGGTCGGAGAATTTTATTCTTACCTACCCTGGTTATAATTACTTAGAGTATAAGGAGATTTACCAAACAGCTCTTGACTCTACGGGCGCCTCCTATCCCTCTCCTAAGGTAGAAGTGACAGCCATCACATGTGTGGTGCAGTTCGGCGGGGGGGTTGTAGGGTCATGGGAGGTGAAGTGTAATGCTGGGTACACACTATGAGATTTTATGGTCGATTTACTGTCAGATCGATTATTTCCAACATGTCCGATTTGCTTTCTGATCGATTTCCAAGCATTTTCCGATAGATTTCCGTTAACCTTAATAGGAAATCGATCGGAAAGCAAATCGGACATGTTGGAAATAATCAATCTGACAGTAAATCGACCATAACATTTCATATTGTGTATCCAGCATAAGGTGCCAGGACATCTGTGCTTATAGGCTCCTGTGAGGTAAATCTGAGCCTGAGGTGTCCCCTGATCCTAGTGACAGCATCTTCTTTCTGTATCTATTGCACTGCTGTTGTAGTCCCTGCTGCGGGGCACCTCTCGCCTCTCCTCCCTACTCCTCTCCATAAAACTTCACAGGTAATAATTAGCTATACTTTATAGTACAGATGTACAGTTGTGGAGTGTTTATATTGCAGTGAGAGAGTAAGGGGACCTGTCATAACCACAGCACTGCCTGGTGCCCATAATGATCAGCATGCAGAAACAATGGGCTGTCCGAGGGTCCTCAGATTCCTTCAGGGGGCTATATTAGTAACAGGTTGTAATTGCACTCTATTAAATGCCAATTTGGGGTCAATTTAAGCTCTTTATACGTTCAGTTGCAATAGAGTAAAATGGCGTGTGCTCATACCCAAACAGCACCTGACATTCAAAGGATAACTGAAGTGAGAAGAATATGGAGGCTGCCATTTTTATTTCCTTTTAAACAATACCAGTTGCCTGGCAGCCCTGCTGATCTATTTGGCTGCAGTAGTGTCTGAATAACACCAGAAACAAGCATGCAGCTAATCTTATCAGATCTGACAATAATGTTAGAAACACCTGACCTGCTGCATGCTTGTTCAGGGTCTACGGCTAAAAGTAGTAGAGGCATATGCTTAGCAGGACAGACCGGCAGCTGGTATTGCTTAAAAGGAAATAAATATGGCAGCCTCCATATCCCTTTCAGTTCAGTTGTCCTTTAAAGGCTGCAAGAAAAGCCTCTCAACAAATTTAAAAGCATAGCATTTGCAAATTGCATCCGCAGTACCAGAATACGTTGGGCCAAAATCAACTACATTACCTCTTCCTTTAACTAAGAGGAGTAAGTTCATGTAAGAAGGTTTACATATTAACAGGGTCACTGTGTGTAGGCCTCATATGCAAGGCCGGATTTATAATTTAAATGCCCCCTAGGCCAACTGTTGCATTGCTCCCTTTTCATGACCATTTTTTTTAAACGTATAATCAGCAGCCTCTGTCTTCTGTCTCTCTTTTGAGCAGCAGCATCCCCTTTCCTTGTGTTCCCCATTTGTAGCTTCCCTTTTCAATTTGCAGCCTCCTCCACCACCCGGGAAAGCTGTCCCCCAAAGGAAAGAATCCCTTCCTCTTGTGAAATTCATCCAGCTGCAAAAAATGCAAACTGCATGACTTGGGAGCTACACTACCGGGAAAGGGGAGGAAAGCAGGGAATGCCAGGAATGCCACAAGCATATCTTTATGACTTCACTTCTTTTTAAGGCTGATTGAGTAGACCCCCACCTAGACATTACCTTAGGGATGCTCATTCAGATTTTGCATAATTGAAATTTCCGCAGTTCCGATCGAAAAAAGCATTTCTGCGGAAAAACTGCATTACTGCAACTCGGTAATTTTAGCCCAATCCCAAAACTTAGAAGCATTGGACCAATCAGAGAATGCACAATCAGCTTGGAAGTATTTGGCCAATCACAGAATACAAAAAATGACAAAAAAAGACACTACTCGGAAATCGACAGAATCCATAATCGCCATTGGCTGGTTTCTGACCATCCCTACATTCCAGATCACCACCACTGTGCCTTTTCTTCCTATCCTGCCATTCTTTAGCTGAACATACAATCATCTCCCATACTGAACTACGGCCATTCATCACTCAGCATATGATTTAGCTGTTCCTATCTATCCCCTTCTTATCCAACATCATGGGAGAGGTTAACACAGAACACCAGTGTGCACAGGAGGGCCAGAGATCCTCCACACACTCATCACTCAGCTCTTGGCAAGCAGCTTCTCCATCTCCTGCATATGGGGAGGCCTGCCGGGCGTAATTGCTGCGCATCACATTAAGCACCCCCAGATGCCTGCCTTAATTCGCTCTTGTAGGTTTGCGCCAGTAATTAGTGCAATGTGCAGCAAACACACAACACCTGCGACTGATTATTTCCAATGCTTTTCGGAGGGCTGGCGGGGCAGGTGGTGGCCCCTGGCACTGAAGCGGCTATTAAATCATTGGGAGGCCTACGTGTTTTTTTCTTTAGTAAACTCTGAATTGGGCTGATAGGATGACAGCAGTGAGTAAACGTGTCTGCTTAAGCCAAAATCTTAAAATAAAAAACAAAATTAAAAAATGAGACTTATCTGCACTGATTTATGATTGTCGCTGTAACACCTGTAATCTACAACATGCTTACACAGAAACAGGTGCTCCTTTAAGAAGAGCTAATCTTTGTGTGTGTGTGTTTATATAGGCATTAGTGTGTATGTTTGTGTGACAGAGCAGGACTGTCCACAAGGCAACCTAGGCAGGTGCTTGGGGCCTAGTTAAGTTGATGGGGCCCAGTTGCCAACTCCTTTCATTTTTCTCCCACCTCAGCTTAACAGAAATACTATCCACATTCAAAAAAGGAAAGTTTGTGTTCTTTCTCATGCTACCCTACCTCTATAAGCTCTAGGATTAAGGAAATTCACTCTAACCACTTCTGCCTATCTGGACAGGCTGCACTGACTGCTGCTGTCCCTGCGCACTCCCGCGCGTGCTCCCGCCACCTTCCGCTGCCCGGAGATCAATGAACTGGAACACAGTTCCCATTCATTGATCTGTGTCTCCGTAAGAAAACCCGACGGCTTCTCTGAAAAGCTGCAATATTTCTAAGTGTCATGTCATCCCTTCAGTTCCTGTAAGCGAGTGCTCCCGCTTACAGAACGAATAACAAAAAAATCACTGTGGCCATCTTGTGGCCAAATAGTAAAACTACATCTACATATATATATTTTTTTAAATATACACAATCAATTACATTTAAAAGTATCTGTTTACCTCCCTACTCCAAAAAAACCCAAATAACATTTTTAATAATAAAAAAGTACAATTAAAAAACAACAACATGAATAGCTACCTTAGGGTCTGAACTTTTTTAATATGCATGTCAAGAGAGTATATTACTGTAATTTTTTAAATTATAAGCTTGCAAATAATGATGGACACAAATTAAAAAAAATGACATACAAATAAAATATTGATGCCATACATTGTTATAGGGACATAATTTAAATGGTGTAATAACCGGGACAAATGGGCAAATTAAATACGTGGGTTTTAATTATGGTAGCATGTACAGTATTATTTTAAAGCTATAATGGCTGGAAACTGAGAAATAATGAATTATCTCAATTTTTTTCTTAATATTCCCGCTAAAATGCATTTAGAAAAAAGCAATTCTTAGCGTGTACCACCCAAAGAAAACCTAATTGGTGGCAGAAATAACAAGATATAGATCAATTCATTGTGATAAGTAGTGATAAAGTTATGAATGAGAGATGAACGTTGCTCTGAAGCATAAGGCGAAACAACACTGAAGGCTGAAGTGCTTAGTTGTTAACAAGGTGGTAAAGAACGCCTGATAGATTGGATTCTATATATCCTGGTGTAAGTGACAGATGTTGGCGAGCTTGTGGGGCAAAAGGCACATTATTGTATTTAGTATGGGAGTTTCCTATAATTGTGAGTTTTGGGGAAACAATTTTAGAATGCATTAATAGTTCATGATACATTGAATTCCTTTACCGTATTTCGCGCCGTATAAGACGCTCCGGCATATAAGACGCACCCAGGTTTAGAGGGCAAAAAACAGAAAAAAAAAAGATTTATACTAAACCTGGTGCGTCCATATTCCAGGAGAGTCTTGTACATGTTACCCTCAAATGTTGTCCTCCTGTGTCCCATTGTCTCCCCATGTGTCCCCAATACCTGCCCCATGTGTCCTCTGTGTCCCTCATACATGCCCCATGTGTCACCCATGCCTGCCCCATGTGCTTGTGTCCCCCATGTGTCACCTATGCATGCCTCATGTGTCCCTCATGTGCCTGTGTCCCCCATGCCTGCCGTGTCCTCTGTGTGTCCCTCATGCCTGCCCCATGTGCCTGTGTCCCCATGTGTCACCTATGCATGCCTCATGTGTCCCTCATGTGCCTGTGTCCTCCATGCCTGCCATGTCCTCTGTGTCGCTTATGCCTGCCCCATGTGCCTGTGTCCCCCGTGTGTGTTTGTAAATTGTGGCTGCACCCGACCGTTGCCTCTGCCCGCTCCCCATGCCTGTAATGTGCCGGCGTGTGTAATCAGTTCCCTCCCGCTGTGTGGCTGATCTCTGCGTGCCCCCGCGAGTGTCTAATATGCCCGCTCCCCCGCCTGCCTTATCTCCCTCCCCCATGTGAATGCTGGCCCCCCCGGGTGTTAATCTGCAGCGGCTTACCTTTCCGCCATGCCCGCGAGGATTGGAGACCTCCTTCACAGCCGCGCATCTCGCTCTAGTGATCGGCATGTGATGATTGCGTCATCATCACATGCCGATCACTAGAGCGAGATGCGCGGCTGTGAAGGAGGTCTCCAATCCTCGCGGGCATGGCGGAAAGGTAAGCCGCTGCAGATTAACACCCGGGGGGGCCAGCATTCACATGGGGGAGGGAGATAAGGCAGGTGGGGGAGCGGGCATATTAGACACTCGCGGGGGCACGCAGAGATCAGCCACACAGCGGGAGGGAACTGATTACACACGCCGGCACATTACAGGCATGGGGAGCGGGCAGAGGCAACGGTCGGGTGCAGCCACACAGGCAGGGAATTCCCGACGTGGCGGCGGGTCGCGGTCCGTATCGGCGGGCGTTTCTAAGTCGGGAATTCCCTGCCTTTGCCGTATAAGACGCAGGGACTTTTTCCCCCTATTTTTTGGGGAGAAAAAGTGCGTCTTATACGACGAAAAATACGGTAATAGCTATAAGAGATTGTTGGTTCCCCAATTATTGATAGCAGCTAAAAGCTCGATTTCGGTTAAGTGGATATGTCAGGATCCTCCAACCTTCAGAGATTGGGTTGGTAAAGTCAATGTGCTGAAGGATGCAGAGGATCAGATACTGTAGCTCTTCAGTAGGATAAATTGGGGGATTTCAACGATAAATGGGATAGATGGTTTGAGTTTCAAAACTCGTCTGAGTATGGAATTATGATGAGCATGTAGAGGGGGGGGGGGGGTCCCTTGGTGGGGAAAATATGGAATTGTTATATTAATTAGGAGGTAGGGCTTAAGTTGGGGGGCGGGATGATTTCTCGTATTGGATGTTTGCTATTATATGAGCTTATTAACCACTTCAGGACCACAGTCTTTTCGCCCCTTAAGGACCAGAGCCTTTTTCTCCATTCAGACCACTGCAGCTTTCACGGCTTATTGCTCGGTCATACAACCTACCACCTAAAGGAATTTTACCTCCTTTTCTTGTCACTAATACAGCTTTCTTTTGCTGCTATTTGATTGCTGCTGCGAGTTTTAGTTTTTATTATATTCATCAAAAAATACATAAATTTTGGCAAAAAAATGACTTTTTTAACTTGCTGTACTGACATTTTTCAAATAAAGTAAAATTTCCTATACATTTGAGCGCGAAAGTTATTCTGCTACATGTCTTTGATAAAAAAAAAAACCATTCAGTGTATATTTATTGGATTGGGTAAAAGTTATAGCATTTACAAACTATGGTGCCAAAAGTGAATTTTCCCATTTTCAAGCATCTCTGACTTTTCTGCACACCTGTCAGGTTTCATGAGGGGCTAAAATTCCAGGATAGTACAAATACCCCCCAAATGACCCCATTTTGGAAAGAAGACATCCCAAAGTATTCAGTGAGAGGCATGGTGAGTTCATAGAAGATTTTATTTTTTGTCACAAGTTAGCGGAAAATGACACTTTCTGACAAAAAAAAGAACAAAAAAAAGTTTCCATTTCTTCTAACTTGCGACAAAAAAAAATGAAATCTGCCACGGACTCACTATGCTCCTCTCTGAATACCTTGAAGTGTCTACTTTCCAAAATGGGGTCATTTGTGGGGTGTGTTCACTGTCCTGGCATTTTGGGGGGTGCCTAATTGTAAGCACCCCTGTAAAGCCTAAAGATGCTCATTGGACTTTTGGCCCCTTAGCGCAGTTAGGCTGCAAAAAAGTGCCACACATGTGGTATTGCCGTACTCAGGAGAAGTAGTATAATGTGTTTTGGGGTGTATTTTTACACATACCCATGCTGGGTGGGAGAAATATCTCCGTAAATGACAATTGTTTTATTTTTTTTACACACAATTGTCTATTTATAGAGATATTTCTCCCACTCAGCATGGGTATGTGGAAAAATACACCCCAAAACACATTATACTACTTCTCCTGAGTACGGCAATACCACATGTGTGGCACTTTTTTGCACCCTAACTGCGCTAAGGGGCCCAAAGTTCAATGAGTACCTTTAGGATTTCACAGGTCATTTTGCGACATTTGGTTTTAAGACTACTCCTCACGGTTTAGGGCCCCTAAAATGCCAGGACAGTATAGGAACCCCACAAATTACCCCATTTTAGAAAGAAGACACCCCAAGGTATTCCGTTAGGAGGATGGTGAGTTCATAGAAGATTTTTTTTTTGTCACAAGTTAGCGGAAATTGATTTTAATTGTTTTTTTTCACAAAGTGTCATTTTCCGCTAACTTGTGACAAAAAATAAAATCTTCTATGAACTCACCATACTCCTAACGGATTACCTTGGGGTGTCTTCTTTCTAAAATGGGGTCATTTGTGGGGTTCCTAAACTGCCCTGGCATTTTAGGGGCCCTAAACCGTGATGAGTAGTCTTGAAACCAAATGTCGCAAAATGACCTGTGAAATCCTAAAGGTACTCATTGGACTTTGGGCCTCTTAGCGCACTTAGGGTGCAAAAAAGTGCCACACATGTGGTACCGCCGTACTCAGGAGAAGTAGTATAATGTGTTTTGGGGTATATTTTTACACATACCCATGCTGGGTGGGAGAAATATCTCTGTAAATGACAATTGTTTGATTTTTTTTACACACAATTGTCCTTTTACAGAGATATTTCTCCCACCCAGCATGGGTATGTGTAAAAATACACCCCAAAACACAATATACTACTTCTTCTGAGTACGTGTGTGACACTTTTTTGCAACCTAGGTGCGCTAAGGGGCCTAACGTCCTATTCACAGGTCATTTTGAGGCATTTGGATTCTAGACTATTGCTCACGGTTTAGGGCCCCTAAAATGCCAGGGCAGTATAGGAACTCCACAAGTGACCACATTTTAGAAAGAAGACACCCCAAGGTATTCTGTTAGGAGTATGGTGAGTTCATAGAAGATTTTTTTTTTTTGTCACAAGTTAGCGGAAAATGACACTTTGTGAAAAAAAAACCAATACATATCAATTTCCGCTAACTTGTGACAAAAAATAAAATCTTCTATGAACTCATCATACACCTAACAGAATACCTTGGGGTGTCTTCTTTCTAAAATGGGGTCACTTGTGGGGTTCCTTTACTGCCCTGGCATTTTAGGGGCCCTAAACCGTGAGGAGTAGTCTTGAACCCAAATGTCTCAAAATGACCTGTGAAATCCTAAAGGTACTCATTGGACTTTGGGCCCCTTAGCACAGTTAGGCTGCAAAAAAGTGTCACACATGTGGTATCGCCGTACTCAGAAGAAGTAGTATAATGTGTTTTGTTGTGTATTTTTACATATAACCATGCTGGGTGGGAGAAATATCTCTGTAAATGACACATTTTTGATTTTTTTTACACACAATTGTCCATTTACAGAGAGATTTCTCCCACCCAGCATGGGTATGTGTAAAAATACACCACAAAACACATTATACTACTTCTCCTGAGTATGGCGATACCACATGTGTGACACTTTTTTGCAGCCTAGGTGCGCTAAGGGGCCCAACGTCCTATTCACAGGTCATTTTGAGGCATTTGTTTTCTAGACTACTCCTCACGGTTTAGGGCCCCTAAAATGCCAGGGCAGTATAGGAACCCCACAAGTGACCCCATTTTAGAAAGAAGACACCCCAAGGTATTCCGTTAGGGGTATGGTGAGTTCATAGAAGATTTTATTTTTTGTCACAAGTTAGTGAAAAATGACACTTTGTGAAAAAAACAATAAAAATCTAATTTCTGCTAACTTTTGACAAAAAATAAAATCTTCTATGAACTCATCATACACCTAACAGAATACCTTGGGGTGTCTTCTTTCTAAAATGGGGTCACTTGTGGGGTTCCTATACTGCCCTGGCATTTTACGGGCCCAAAACTGTGAGTAGTCTGGAAACCAAATTTCTCAAAATGACTGATCAGGGGTATAAGCATCTGCAAATTTTGATGACAGGTGGTCTATGAGGGGGCAAATTTTGTGGAACCGGTCATAAGCAGGGTGGCCTCTTAGATGACAGGATGTTTTGGGCCTGATCTGATGGATAGGAGTGCTAGGGGGGTGACAGGAGGTGATTGATGGGTGTCTCAGGGGGCGGTTAGAGGGGAAAATAGATGCAATCAATGCACTGGGGAGGTGATCGGAAGGGGGTCTGAGGGGGACCTGAGGGTTTGGCCGAGTGATCAGGAGCCCACACGGGGCAAATTAGGGCCTGATCTGATGGGTAGGTGTGCTAGGGGGTGACAGGAGGTGATTGATGGGTGTCTCAAGGTGTGATTCGTGGGGGGAAATAGATGCAAGCAATGCACTAGCGAGGTGATCAGGGCTGGGGTCTGAGGACGTTCTGAGGTGTGGGCGGGTGATTGGGTGCCCGCAAGGGGCAGATTAGGGTCTAATCTGATGGGTAACCGTGACAGGTGGTGATAGGGGGTGATTGATGGGTAATTAGTGGGTGTTTAGAGGAGAGAAGAGATGTAAACACTGCACTTGGGAGGTGATCTGATGTCGGATCTGCGGGCGATCTATTGGTGTGGGTGGGTGATCAGATTGCCCGCAAGGGGCAAGTTAGGGGCTGATTGATGGGTGGCAGTGACAAGGGGTGATTGATGGGTGGCAGTGACAGGGGGTGATTGATAGGTGATTGACAGGTGATCAGTGGGTTATTACAGGGAATAACAGATGTAAATATTGCACTGGCGAATTGATAAGGGGGGGTCTGAGGGCAATCTGAGTGTGTGGGCGGGTGATTGGGTGCCCGCAAGGGGCAGATTAGGGTCTAATCTGATGGGTAACAGTGACAGGTGGTGATAGGGGGTGATTGATGGGTAATTAGTGGGTGTTTAGAGGAGAGAAGAGATGTAAACACTGCACTTGGGAGGTGATCTGATGTCGGATCTGCGGGCGATCTATTGGTGTGGGTGGGTGATCAGATTGCCCGCAAGGGGCAGGTTAGGGGCTGATTGATGGGTGGCAGTGACAGGGGGTGATTGATGGGTGGCAGTGACAGGGGGTGATTGATAGGTGATTGACAGGTGATCAGTGGGTTATTACAGGGAATAACAGATGTAAATATTGCACTGGCGAATTGATAAAGGGGGGTCTGAGGGCAATCTGAGCGTGTGGGCGGGTGATTGGGTGCCCGCAAGGGGTAGATTAGGGTCTAATCTGATGGGTAACAGTGACAGGTGGTGATAGGGGGTGATTGATAGGTGATTGATGGGTAATTAGTGGGTGTTTAGAGGAGAGAATAGATGTAAACAATGGATTTGGGAGGTGATCTGATGTTGGATCTGCGGGCGATCTATTGGTGTGGGTGGGTGATCAGATTGCCCGCAAGGGGCAGGTTAGGGGCTGATTGATGGGTAGCAGTGACAGGGGGTGATTGACTGGTGATTGACGGGTGATTGACAGGTGATTGACAGGTGATCAGGGGGGATAGATGCATACAGTACACGGGGGGGGGGGCTGGGGATAATCTGAGGGGTGGGGGTGATCAGGAGGGGGCAGTGGGCAGGGGGGGGGATAAAAAAAAATAGCGTTGACAGATAGTGACAGGGAGTGATTGATGGGTGATTAGGGGGGTGACTGGGTGCAAACAGTGGTCTGGGGGGTGGGCAGGGGGGGGTCTGAGGGGTGCTGTGGGCGATCAGGGGGCAGGGGGGGGGAAATCAGTGTGCTTGGGTGCAGACTAGGGTGGCTGCAGCCTGCCCTGGTGGTCCCTCGGACACTGGGACCACCAGGGCAGGAGGCAGCCAGTATAATAGGCTTTGTATACATTACAAAGCCTATTATACAATGTAAATGCGGCGATCCGGGTGCTAGTAACCCGCCGGCGCTTCCGAACGGCCGGCGGGTTACTACGAGCGGTGGGCGGAGCCAGTCCTCGGCGGCTGATCGCGTCACGAATGACGCGATCGCCGCATAGCCACTCCCGCAGCCGCCCCCGCCGATGGGCGTATTGCGGTCGTTTGGGCCCAGTCTTTGCCGCCGCCCATCGGCTGGGGGCGGTCGGCAAGTGGTTAATGTACTGGATTGTGGCGGGAGGAGAGAAGGGTAAGTTTTTGTTTGATTTGAAGAAAATGGGGAAAGAATATTATATTCTATTTTCGATTACTGTATCTTTTTGTATTTTATGTGAATGTGTTCCTTTTTTCTCTTCTTCAATAAGTTATATATTAAAAAAAAACAGAAAGGCTATCCCAGGAAGCCAAAACTGTCACCTTGCCTTGGCCTCATTTTGTCTTAGCCCTTCTCTGTCCATGTGTGAGTGCATGGGTACATGTGTGGCTGTGAGTGTGCATGGGTGCAGGTGTATATTTGTGTGTGTGTGTGCGAGTTTGTGTGCATGTGGGTGTGAGTGTGTCTATGAGTGTGCAGGGCCGGATTTGGACATTTTACCGCCCAAGCCCCACTGTCACCCCCCTACCCCACCTTAGCCACCCTGTCCTGTGCACCACCCATCCTGTGTGTTCTCCCTGTCCCGTTTGTCCCCCTGGTCTTGTACTATCCTCCATCCTGTGTACTTTCCTGGTCCTATGATCCCTTAATTCTATGCTGTGCTTGGGGGGGAGCACTGCACAGGTTGGGGGTAGCACAGGACCAGTGCTCTACTGCTTACCCGTATAGAAGCATGGCTGACACGAACTGGGCTTGTGATTGCTGCGGTTTACATGTTTGCAGTGTGCCAGCCCGCTGCCGCCCCTTGCTTCCTGGTGCCTGAAGCCATGGCCTTTCTGGTCTTGCCTCAAATCTGGCCATGTGTGTGTTGTAATTGTGTACGAGTGTGTCTATGTATGTGTAAGTGTCTAGGTGTGTGTGTGAGTATGACATATCAGTGTGTGAGTGTGTATGTCACACATAATAAAGACAGCTACATTTCCATCAATCAAACAGCACGATCTGGCACTTCTTCAGAAGCCATAATCCCCAGCAATAAAACAGACACTTACATACAGAACAGTAATGAAGAATTTTATGCCCCCTCTCTTCTCATTTAACAGATACTACATCCCCTATCCGTAATTTAAAGCCTTTAGAGAAGGAATACAATATATATATATATATTTTATTGTCTTGTGCAAAATCCAGCCTAATTGTGCGCATTAAAGCAAAATATTGGAAAGGGTTGAAGAGAACGATTCATATTTGTGATTGGGAGTGGAGCTTGCGTGGAATTACAGCTGGGCATATGCCGAGGTTCCCATCGCACTGCCTGTGTTTTGTTTTATGACATAATCCCCTCAAGAAATAAGATTTAAAAATCAATAAAGTGCAATTGGATTTATGAGATCATCTGACTCCCCCAGAGACAAGTAAGTCTGCGTAATGTGGCTTCCATGTTAAAGAGACAGCTCGGAGCGCCAGGCTTTGACTCGCGATGATGTGTTCATCATTATAAGGCCGTGGATTTATGACGCTCATCGGGCCTGGTGCTCAGCCCGCCTGTGATTGATGGCAAGTTCTCGTTTACACAAACAGAACTGTTTATTTAGACATTACAAAGAGTCTTCCCACCGATCACTCTTTTTCCCCCCCCGCACTTGGCAGGTTTCACAATGAGAACCCAAACGTGATGTGTTGGGAGTGATACGCATTGTTTTCAGAGCAAGATATGGATGTCATTCTTCTGTGACAGGCCAGCTTTATTTAACACTAATCTCCAACTACAGTAGAGTCTCTTTTTTTTCCGGCACTGACGGGGGATCAGCTGGTGCCAGATAAGTGTGCTCTCTGGTTGCTTGAGACTCTATGTTAAAAATAGGCCTAGCTAATAGGGATGGTCGGAAATGCCCATTTCCGTTTTCGTGTAAATTCCGATTTATTTTCCGATTTCCACCTTCCCGATTTCTGTTTTTCTGATTTCTGATCTTCGAGGAGTATTTTATTAGTCTTTTTTTTTTACATCAGAGAATGCAAAATATGAAAAAGAAAATCACAAAAACGGAAGTCAAAAACAGAAATCAGTCTTGCGATTGGTCTAAAAGTCTCTTTAAAGCGGTTTAAAACTCTGACAAAATTTTCAACAAAAATGTGTTTTCCTACTTTTTATAACCCATACAATTATCATATTTGCTTTTGTGCACAAGTATTATTATTCATTTAGACATTATAACTTCCCAAAGTTCAGTTAATTTATTTTTAAAGCTGCTGGTGCATTTTATTCATAACTGTTGTAATTCTGTTGTGAATGCAGCCAGCAGTGATTTCTGACCTGTGTATCACCCCAGGACTCATCAGCTGAAGTCCTGCACAGCCAGAGAATGTTTACATAAATGTATCAAGTAAAGAATGTGTACACAAGATAAGCTTAACAGCAGTTCGAATGCGTGTTCTCCCTGCAGAAGAAAGAGTCAGCCCTGTGATGTAACCCTTTGAATGCTGTTTTACAAAAAAAAAAAAAACATTGTGTTAGTATATTATATGCTGTAAATAATCTTTTAGAGCAAAGAAGAAATTCTGGGTTATATTCCGCTTTAACCTTGGGGGAGCTTTGGAATCTAGTTTTAACCACTTGCCGACTGCCTAAAAAAACTAATAATTGCAGCAGCAATCAACTACCACCAAAAGAAAGCTCTATTAGTGGGAAGAAAAAGAGGTAAAATTAATTTGGGTTCTAAGTTGTATGACAGAGCAATAAATCATTTAACTTGTGAAGTGCTGAATTGTAAAAAATGGCCTGGTCACTAGGGGGGTATAAACGTGTGGTCCTCAAGTGGTTAAGCACTAATCAGCCTAAGAAGTTGGTCTTCGCCACTGTGAATATTACCTGTAATTTGTGCTGGTTGGTTGAGACTTCTGGACTGGTTAGCTGAGATCTGGATAACTGGACCCGAGTGTACCAATACTACTTCATATCTTAAATTACACCTCTCATCTGTATAAAGATGCCCATTAAGGATTCAGTTTCCCAAATAATCAACTGCCTGTCCATTAAAAACAATAATTCAGGCCCACCAATGGGGGAGGGGGAGAATGTACTATACAGACCAAAAGTTTGGACACACCTTCTCATTCAAAGAGTTTTCTTTATTTTCATGACTATAAACATTGTAGATTCACATTGAAGGCATCCAAACTATGAATTAACACATGTGGAAGTATAGTACATAACCAAAAAGTGTGAAACAACTGAAAATATGTCATATTCTAGGTTCTTCAAAGTAGTCACCTTTTGCTTTGATTACTGCTTTGCACACTCTTGGCATTCTCTTGATGAGCTTCAAAAGGTAGTCACCTGAAATGGTTTTCACTTCACAGGTGTGCCCTGTCAAGTTTAGTAAGTGGGATTTCTTGCCTTATAAATGGGGTTGGGACCATCAGTTGCGTTGTGGAGAAGTCAGGTGGATAGACAGCTGATAGTCCTACTGAATAGACTGTTAGAATTTGTATTATGGCAAGAAAAAAGCAGCTAAGTAAAGAAAAATGAGTGGTCATCATTACTTTTAGAAATGAAGGTCAGTCAGTCCAAAAAATTGGGAAAACTTTGAAAGTGTCCCCACGTGCAGTCTCAAAAACCATCAAACGCTACAAAGAAACTGGCTCACATGCGGACCGGCCCAGGAAAGGAAGACCAAGAGTCACCTCTGCTGCGGAAGATAAGTTAATCCGAGTCACCAGCCTCAGAAATGGCAGGTTAATAGCAGCTCATATTAGAGACCAGGTCAATGCCACACAAAGTTCTAGCAGCAGACACATCTCTAGAACAACTGTTAAGAGGAGACTGTGTGAATCAGGCCTTCATGGTAGAATATCAGCTGGGAAACCACTGCTAAGGGCAGGCAACAAACAGAAGAGACTTGTTTGGGCTAAAGAACACAAGGAATAGACATTAGACCAGTGGAAATCTGTGCTTTAGTCTGATGAGTCCAAATTTGAGATTTTTGGTTCCAACCACTGTGTCTTTGTGCGACGCAGAAAAGGTGAACGGATGGTCTCTACATGCATGGTTCCCACCGTGAAGCATGGAGGAGGAGGTGTGATGGTGCGGGGGTGCTTTGCTAGTGACACTTTTGGGGATTTATTCAAAATTGAAGGCATACTGAACCATCATGGCTACCTCAGCATCTTGCAGCGGCAGGCTATTCCATCCGGTTTGCGTTTATTTTTCAACAGGACAATGACTCCAAGCACACCTCCAGGCTGTGTAAGGGCTATTCGACCAGGAAGGAGAGTGATGGGGTGCTGCGCCTGATGACCTGGCCTGCACAGTCACCAGACCTGAACCTAATCGAGATGGTTTGGGGTGAGCTGGACCGCAGAGTGAAGGCAAAAGGGCCAACTGCTAAGCATCTCTGGGAACTCCTTCAAAACTGTTGGAAGACCATTTCAGGTGACTACCTCTTGAAGCTCATCAAGAGTGTGCAAAGCAGTAATCAAAGCAAAAGGTGGCTACTTTGAAGAACCTATAATATGACATATTTTCAGTTGTTTCACACTTTTTGGTTACTGTATATACTATACTTCCACATGTGTTAATTCATAGTGTGGATGCCTTCGGTGTGAATCTACAATGTTCATAGTCATGAAAATAAAGAAAACTCTTTGAATGAGAAGGTGTGTCCAAACTTTTGGTCTTTACTGTATGTTGAATGAAAGATAAGCAATCTGATCAGATCAAAAGAATCATTCCAAAATTTGGAGGCATGGAATAATTGATAGAACAATCTTTAGCTGTCATTTGGCATCGTTAACAGTACCCAATCCGATCAATCGTATTGTCAATCGTCCAGGAGATTGCACCATTAATGGGCACCTTTAGGAAAAAATAAACTGGTTAATGTGGTGTTTGACCAAGTGGACAGTGTAGAGCTGGAACCAATCATCTGCAGTATGGTGAATAGTGATGGACAATGAGATGCTAATAGCTCTGGCTTTGGTGCACATCTACTGCAAACTGAATGTAGCTTGAAACTGAGTCAATTTAGCAATTCTGTATTGTAGTTACTTCGTGGTTTTATGGGAGCACATACAGGGTTAAACTCCTGTGTCTACATATAGCCTGTCTAAGAGGCGCAGTTCAGACAGACCTGACACAGCTCAAATTACAGTGGCTCATAACTTCCATATAAGGGAGAATTTGACAGGCTTTTATTTCTAAATACAAACACAGTTGGTTTCTCTATGTTTTCCTTCTCTCATGTGGAAGAGTTTAGGCCCTGTTTAACTGTTATCAACAGTGTTTCCTCAGTCAAATAGAAGTGTTGCTTCTATTTACTTTACAAGAGAACTGTAAGACTCTAATTTCTATAGCTAAAATTGCTGGTTTATCAACCCTTGCAATGGGAAAAAAATGAATGTTTTTCTCAAATACCACAGCTTGCTTTATATATAGGCGTGTCACTTCTGCAAAGGATGTAACACAAATAGCCTAACACATGTGATACTGTCTAGCACCATATGTTGTGTATAGAATGCAAATTTCACTATTTGCGCAATGCCCATCAAATGGATTGTGTATACACCTGTAAACTTTGCAAGTGCTGTGCGCACTCAAATTTGACTGATGTTTTGAGAATATTCACACATGTTACATGTCAGTTTAGATACACTTTAATAATTAAGTTGAGACAATTTAGGAAATACATGTTTTCATAACTTCTATATGTTAGACTGATTCTTTTTAAAGTAAACCCGAGGTGGTTAAAAAAAGTTAGATACTTACCCAGATAGAAATCACCAGACTCCTGTGTCCTCTTGGCTCCCACCATTTCCGAGCACAGACCCTCTAAATATATCTGACAACAGCATGTTGGAAATGTTCTCATGGCTGTATGGATGTGGTAATACTTTGCACAGAACCTGCCCTACCTACTAAGGGCTTGTTCACAAGTATACACCAGGCCACCCCCTCCATGACCTTCGTCTAACTGCCCCAATCCCATGCATGCTTGCAGGACTTCTCAAGAGCCACTCCCACCCTCCAGAACTCCCATCCACTGCCCATCAGACTTTCCCTGTCCTTTAACACATTCAAGCAAGCCCTCAAAATCCACCACTGGAAGATGCCTACACACCCTCTACCACACAGTAACTCTCTGTTGAGTACTTATTCTACAGCCCTACCTAGAGTGTCTATCTCCCCTCCCCTTAGATTGTAAGCCTTTGACAGGGTCTTCCCTGCCCCAGTGTATTCTACAGGATCGTGTGCTCCTTTCCTATGACAGCCTTGTAGTTATTACTGGTCCTACCTAACCAGCCCAAAATCGCATGATCATGTATGTTGTACCGTGTTTGCCTTGTTTAGCTTTGTCCTATGTTGTATAACCTCGTTATGTTATGTCTGTCATCCTTTATTGTCCAACGCTGCATAATATGTTGGCGCTTTATAAATACAATAAATAATAATATTGCATGGCCGCGAGTGCAGCACCACCTGTGTAGTAAGGCAAAGTTCATCCACAAGCGTGCTACTGCACTGGCACCGCTTTACTCACACAGGACCAGTACGGCAGCGCTCATGCTCAAACAGGACCAACTTTCAGATGGTCCTGGGCAGTGGTGGTGGTCTTGAGGAAGACATGAGAAGCCTTCTTCTTAGGTAGGTAACTATTTTTTAACCGCCTTAGGTTTGGTTTAGTGCATTTGTGAATGATACCTTAGCTTGACACCTGGTCTATGCTGGGGATTAAGGCGTTTCTTGCACTTGCTTACACTGTTGTAGTGTCACTGGAAAAGGTTTAGGTGTTAGTTACGTTGCACAGCCAAATCCCCCTAAATGTAAAACTTGTTTTTATTGTTTGCTCAAGCCCTGTGTTTACTTCTCTGTGATTTAAAATCAATGTATTTATTTAGCTGTAACACTCTCTGCACTCCTGCCTGTGTGAGGGTTTGATGCTGCCTTGTTCCTCATTGAGGCGAATTCGTGGAAGGCATAACATACAGAGAAAATGGGAGAAGGGAGCAGAGGCACCCGGCAGGACTGGGGCTTGTGTTGCAGATGGTGTCAGCTGAAATGATTGGATGTTGAGCATTCTGGATTCCTGCCGCTCACCGTCACGGCTCCTAATCTTTACATTTCCATTTTTATACACACAGAGAACATATTTAATCCAAGCTGCATATGTCAAGTACACGGCTGGCTGAGTTCTTGTTGTCTAGAGTGATAGAACAAGCCTTTGTTTCATTTTTGATATTTGTAAAATTAAAAAAATATATATGTAAATTTTATTATACACTTTGCTAGATGACTCTGTGCTGCTGGAGATCTCTGTGCTGCTAGATAGCTCTGTTCTACTGGAGGACTCTGTGCTGCTAGATAACTCTGTGCCGCTGGAGGACTCTGTGCTGCTGGAGGACTCTATGCTGCTGTAAGACTCTGTGCTGCTGGAGGATTCTATGCTGCTGGAGGACTCTGTGCTGCTGGAAATCTCTGTGCTGCTAGATAACTCTGTGCTGCTATATTCCTCTGTGCTGCTGGATGACTCTGTGCTGCTAGATAACTCTGTGCTGCTGGAGGACTCTGTGCTGCTGGAGGACTCTGTGCTGCTAGATAACTCTGTGCTGCTATATTCCTCTGTGCTGCTGGAGGACTCTGTGCTGCTGGAGGACTCTGTGCTGCTAGATAACTCTGTGCTGCTAGATAACTCTGTGCTGCTGGAGGACCTTGTGTCTTTCACCATTTAATGTCTTATGCACATGCTAGAGGTTTCTCGGCCAAGGCGGTTGGAATGAGCCATCTCTGCCAAGAAACTAGCATGTGTGCGGTGGTCCTGATACATCACTGAGAGATCTGAAGTTTTGAAACGCCTTGGCTGAGCGGAGACTAAGCCCATTTTTCCCCTACTCAGCCCAGCTGCTCAATTATGTCTGTACAGCAGTCAGCCCCAAACTGCTGCCCAAGGCATTGAGTCCCAATTTGTGGGGATGTTAGAAATTATATACAGTAAAGTCTGGGGGTAGAACTTGGCAGTTTGCAGCGTAGTAAGTATCAGCTATTGCTGGCAACCAAATTGAACTCTGGCTATTTTCGGGCCGAATTATCTTTTTCCACGTGCGTGTAAGGCTTTTGCCAGCACTCAAATTAGTAGCTGAGTGCTGTTATAGCCGTAAATTCTCATTACAGCCTATGGCGGTGCTCAGATGATCATATGCAACTCCTTACCTGTAGACAGTAAATATTCAAACTGCTGCAAATTGGCAGATCTTACACTACGGACGTCTCTGACCCCTTCAAGTGGTCTGAAACTGGTCTGACATAAAATTCAACAAAAATGTGTTCTCCTACTTTTTATTACTCATACAGTTATCATACTTGCCTTTATGCACAAGTAACATTGTCTGTCTACAAATTACAAGTTTCCAAAGTGTAGTTTATCTTGCCCTAAAAGCTGCCATTGCATTTTATTCCTGCTGCTTTTTATTATATATTAAAATCATCTAGTGAGCTCTTCTGAACTGTGTGTGCCTGAAGTAGAGAGAGAGCTTCTCAGAGAGTATTTTAAGTTGTTTACGCACAAATGTAACAACATTAGAATGTAAACAGAGATACTGTTATCTCCAGTTTGGATGCTGGATTTTAATGGCATTTCCATGGCAGGACAAGGTGCTGTGTTTAACTGTTTCAGTGATGTTCTGCTAAAAAAAAATAATTCTGGGATAGTAACTTTAAAGCTGTAAGGAATCTTTTAGATCAAAGTAGAAATGCTGACTTTCAGACCACTTTAACCAGTTCACCCCCAAGTGGTTTTTACCCTAACAGACCAGAGCAATTTTTACCTGTCAGTGCTCCTCCCTTTTATTCCCTAATAACTTTATTACTACTTATCACAACAACATGATCTATACCTCGTTTTTTTCGCCACCAATTAGGCTTTCTGTGAATAGTACATTTTGCTAAGACTTTTTTTGTATTCTTAATGCGTTTTAACGGGAAAAATACGAAAATAATGGGAAAAAAATCATTATTTCTCAGGTTTCTGAGATTATAGTTTTAAAATTAAACGTTCTCCTGTCGATAAAACTGACACATTTTATTTGCTCAGTTGTCCCAATTATTAAACCATTTAAATTAAGTCGCTATCATAATGTATGGCGACAATATGTTATTTTGAAATATAGGTGTTATTTTTCTATTCTTTTTTGTCTGTTCCATAATTACAAGCCCCTATGTAGTAAAGTAAAAGTAATTTTCCCTTATAAAATATAGATTAAAATTTTAATTTTTTTTGGGAAGGAGGGTGGGCTTTGGAAGTGTAAGTTATTATTAATATTGTGTATGTATGTATTTGACTGTATGTGTAATTTTACTTTTTGGCCACAAGATGGCGCTAGTGAACACTCTCCCGTTATGGGAAGTGTTCACTTTTTTTTTTTTTTACATTTAAATACACTGTGACGGCTTCCTGTTTTATGAATGGACGTGGCCGCTGTTCGCGGTCATGTCCATTCATTCCAGGCATTGCGTTTGGGAAGAGGACCACTTGGCCCTCTTCCCCAATCCCACATCGCGGTGACCTGATGGTAAAAGGCGGCAGGAGCGGTGCACACACATGCAGAGCGGCGGCAGGAATGGGTGACGTATTAAAACGTTCTGTTTCCGTTAACATGCTCAAACAGGATGTTTTAATAAGTCACTTTGCCATTAACTGGTTAAAGACCAGAGCTGTCCTTTCCCTTTGTAAACAGTGATTACTGTGATTGGCTTACAGCAATCATGAGGTCAGGTGCCATTTCATTGGCTACTGACCAAGATGCGGAGCTCTGCTTTCAGCGTGACAGCAGAGCAAATGGGCTGCAGCAAGGAGAGAGCGACGCAAATGATGGCAACGGCAGGCGTGCGGAATGCGGAAGTGTAACTCTACACCCTGCCAGGCTTAGGTGGGCATAAACAGGGCATAGATTTCCACTACCCCGGTCCGAAAGAAGTTAACTGATGCACAATAAAATGCATGCTAAAATATCTCTACTGACCTACTTGTACCAGAATATTGTATTGTATTTGGCCTGTTCCCTGCTCTCTCCATTCCTAAATGGCCAGGATAGCTTATATCATCCAGGAATCCCGCATACTCCGCCACCTCGCTGCCCTCGATATGCTCAGAACCAGACATAATCATGTGGGGTGACGAGTGACACATTTCCATTCCTCACAAGCCTCGCAAGTCTAGTGGTTCTGATTGTAACGGAGACAAGCAAATGTAGTTAGCTTAATTCAAACTAATATCTGAAAATTCCATGAATACAAATGAGTGTGAATTGGAAGCACTTACATCTGCTCATTTAAAAATGTAAATGTCTTTATAGATGTATGTATCAGCGCTGGCTCGCCCGCGCGCCCAATCGCTGCTATCAGTGTCCTGAGGAATTCCGCTAATCATGAATCACTTTGTCCAGCTGAGTTCTTTTGATCCCTCATATTTGAAAAAAATACAAATTCACAGCTGTAAATTAGTGACTGACAATGATCGGAATACATATGGCTGTATAGATTAATATTTCAGTGAGCGGCCCACTTAATAAGCTTTGTCTGCACACAAGTTAAATCGACCCAGGAACCATTAATGATGTGCAGAGGAAGCTGCTCCACAGTCAGAGCATCCTCTTAGCTTGCCTTCAGTCTCTCGGGATTGTGGGTAACAGGAAATCAGAATATGATGAAAACATATAATTAAAAGTTACCTGCAATGAACACCGTGTGTCAGAGAGTTCAGTGACGTAGGCTGCTGATGGAATATGCCAATTTGATTGCATATTCATGATCCTGGCCTCCTACCTATGCAAGGTTGCTATGGTATGCTTAACCAGCCTTAACTATTTCCAGTGATTCTCAATGGAGGCTTATCAAAGTCTAACTTCATTACAATCGTGCTGCAGATTTTCTGTACGCTGACTTAATATCACTGTTTGCATACCCCACAATTCCCTTTCTCTTCTCCTTAAAGGACACCTGAAGTTAGAAAAATATAGAGGCTGCCATAATTATTTCCTTTTAGCCTTTTAGCAGCCAAATGAAAGTTTTACTTACCGTATTTTTTGGACTATAAGAAGCTCCTGATCATAAGACCCACCTAGGTTTAGAGGACAAAAAACAGGGGAAATATATATACTAAACCATCCATGGCGAAGGGGCATCTTGTGGATTATGCCCTCTCTGTACCTCATGCTCCCTTGTACCTCTTGTGTCTCCTTGTGTCCTCCTCTGTCCCCCTTGTGTTCTCCTGTGTCCCCCTCTAGGCCCCTTTGCATCCCCCTTGTTTCCTCAAGTACCCCCCATGTGTGCCTCTGTCCTCCTTGTGTCCTTCTCTTCCCCCCTTTGCATTCCCCCTGTGTCCTCAGTTTATTACCCCGTGTCCTCCTCTATTCCCCCTTTGTGTCTGCCTTGTGTCCTCCTCTATGCCCCTTTGTGTTCCCCATGTCCTCCGTTTGTCCCCCTGTGTCCTCCTTTATACCCCTTTGTGTCTCCCTTGTGTTCCCCTGTGCCCTCCATTTGTCCCCCTGTTTCCTCCTCTGCATGGGCACAGTACAGGGAGTCTCCGACATTGCGGCAGGTTGGAGGTTCGTATTGGCAGGCGTCAGGAACTCCCTGCAATTTTACTATAAGATGCAGTGACTTTTTTCCCCACTTTTGGGGGAGAAAAAGTGAGTCTTATAGTCCAAAAAATACAGTGCCACATGCAGGACGTAGATTTCATTCAACTGCATCGGTCCGGATCCGGTTAAAGGAAAACCCTAAGAATCCTCACAGGGGGTAGGATCTAATCCAAAACCAGTCTAATTTGTCATATTTTTACTACCTATGGTAAGATGGTAAGCAATTTAGGGAAAAAGTAATATATAATTTACTCTGGGACAAATGTATATCTTATATGTATGTATCTTACATTTTACAATTGTTCACTATCAGAAAAGTATAAAGATGATGAAATTGAGCCTTGGCAAGATAGCACAACTGCCTAGGTTTGCCTTCCGAATGATCCTGCTCTGTTTACTATCATAGTCCTTTAAATTAGGCTGAATTTCAGTTACACATTTCCAGAACACATCCTGATGTAAATTGAAAGCTCCCTGTAAATATTTTGTGCTGCTAATCATGGACCAGGATCCAGTATGCTGTGCTGGATATAATACACAATCTAACAAAAGGGCAATGGCAATTTCCAACATTGGATTAGAGCATACACAGGGCTCACAGAGCTATCTGATTTGGCCCTCAAGTGGTGTCCCCACTTTGTATTATGTCTGGCCCATTGCAAACCACCAGGTAAGCTATATTGGGGGAGAGGACCAGGCAATCTGCACTGTTTAAGATGAAATAAATACAACAGCCTCCATAAACCTCTCACTCCAGGTGTTCTCTGATCAGATGTAGTTGCTTTGTGTTGCTGCCCAAGGTGCTGATCATTTGTAGTTACTGTGGTCTGCTGCACATGGTGCTGGTCGGTTGTAGTTACTATGTTCTGCTGCCCAAGGTGCTGATCAGTTGTAGTTACTGTGTTCTGCTGAACATGGTGCTGATCAGTTGTAGTTGCTGTGTTCTGCTGTCCATGCTGCTAATCAGTTGTAGTTACTGTGTGCTGCTGCACATGGTGCTGATCAGTTGTAGTTAATGTGTTCTGCTGCCCATGGTGCTGATCAGTTGTAGTTAATGTGGGCCAGATTTATCAAGAGTGTCTGAGACAAAATATTAGTAGGTTTTTAGAAATCCATGCAGAACTGTCTCAGGCATCTTAAGAAATCATTAGATAGTGCAGATTCCTTCTAATACTGTTGTATAATCGGAAGAGCTAGGAAGATCTCTGACAGTGCAGTGTGTGAGGGGAATTGCTGTTGCTGAGGTGTCCAACACACCTGCTGTATTGATAGCAGCAGGCTCTGAGGAGGAATTCAGCAGGGGGGAGGAGCACATCACAAAGCATGTCTAGCCTGCACTCTGCAATCATGTCTAGCCTGAACTGCTATCAAGCACTTCTTAATCTGCGCCAGTTTAGGGATGGATTTGCACTTTTCTTAACTGTAGTGCAGCTCTAGAAATTCATGCTAAATTGCCACTATTACCTAGGATTTAAGAAGGTTCTTATTATCATGCAGAACTGTTCTCCCTGCTGGTTAGAACGGATGAAGTAGAAAAAACTGTCGGTACTGCGTTGATAAATCTCCCCCTGAGTGCTGCTGTCCATGGTGCTGATCAGCTGTAGTTACTGTGTGCTGCTGCCCATGGTGCTGATCAGTTGTAGTTACTGTGTACTGCTGTCCATGGTGCTGATCGGTTGTAGTTACTATGTTCTGCTGCCCATGGTGCTGATCAGTTGTAGATGGTGCTGATCAGTGTAGTTACTATGTTCTGCTGCCCATGGTGCTGATCAGTTGTAGTTACTGTGTGCTGCTGCACATGGTGCTGATCAGTTGTAGTTACTGTGTGCTGCTGCCCATGGTGCTGATCGGTTGTAGTTACTGTGTACTGCTGTCCATGGTGCTGATCTGTTGTAGTTACTATGTTCTGCTGCCCATGGTGCTGATCAGTTGTAGTTACAGTGAGCTGCTGCCCATGGTGCTGATCAGTTGTAGTTACTGTGTGCTGCTGTCCATGGTGCTGATCAGTTGTAGTTACTGTGTGCTGCTGTCCATGGTGCTGAGACTGCAGCACATCATCCTATCAGCATAAAGAATAACCGCAGTTTACCTTCCCTGCAGAATCTTTACACTAAGAGGTGCAGAAAGAGTGCAACCAAGATTTCCCATGACCCCTCTCACTCCATCTTCCAACTTATGCCTTCAGGATTGAGATACCAGTCAATTATAACAAAAATTTCCAGGCCCTGGTACAGCTTTTTCCCTCAGGCAGAAGCCTTGCTTAATGTAGAATGACACTATTCATCAGCTTAAAGGGGAACTGAAGTTAAAGGTATACGGAGGAAATAGTTATTTCCTTTTAATCAATACCAGTTGCCTGGCATCCCTGCTGGTCTATTTCTCTGCAGTAGTATCTGAATAACACCAGAAACAAGCATGCCGCTAGTCTTGTCAGATCTGACTTTAAAGTCAGAAATACCTGATCTGCTGCATGTTTGTTCAGGGGCTATGGCTAATAGTATTAGAGGCAGAGGATCAGCAGGGCTGCCAGGCAACTGGTATTGCTTAAAAGGAAATAAACATGGCAGCCTCCATACACCTCTCTCTTCAGTTGTCCTTTAAACAGCTTTTCTGAAACTGCTAGGATATATCTGGAACTGGAAAATGAATACTTCTCATCCTGATTTCCACTTTATTATTCTATTCTTGATGTGAAATATATATGTTTTTGATCCCACACAAAACTTGTGAAATTCAGGCCAAGAAGAACTGTTGCAAAGGAAGGCTCCACATAGTAGTAGTATAGTGTTCCTGAAGTGCTTGGTGGGTGTATATGTATGTATATATATATATATATATATATATATATATATATATATATATATATATATATATATATATATATATCTTACAAATATTATAAACGTGAAAGTTTGGCTGTTTGGATGTTTGTTACTAAATCACGCAAAAATGGCTGAACGGATTTGAATGAAATTTGGCACACACATAGTGCATTACCTGGAATAAAGTATAGGATACTTTTTATCCTCATAACCAAAAAGTAGGTGGAGACAAATACAAATTTCACTGGGAAAATGTAAACTGCAGCCATTCTTACACTGTTAATGGTAGGGTTCTCAAATTTTGCACAGTTGGTCACTGGTTGACTGGGATTAATATTCAGAAAAGTGGGTGGAGCCTACAAAAGCCAATTAAAATTCACCTATTGATTTCAAGGGGAATATTTAATTGCTGCCATTCTTGCACTGTTAATGGCACAAGCCTTAAACCTGGTACAGTTGGTCATTGGGTAATTGGGGTTCAAATTCAGAAAAGGGGGTGAAGCCACAAACAGCCAATCTGATTTGTTTCATTTCAATGCAAATTATAGATGCCAAAGACCACAAAGCTCACAAACTAGGTAATTGAGTAATTTGTGTGTGTTAGGGTTAGAAAAAGCCAACACCCGCCAAATATATACCCATGCCGGGCCATCAGCTAATATATATATATATATATATATATATATATATATATATATATATATATATATATATATATATACGGTATGTCAGGAGTGTTGTCCTCAAGATCCAGCCTATCTATCAGTAGGGCAAGGAAAGCCTTTAGCAATTGATTGGAACCTCGACTGTGCCTGGTAACAGATGTCTAGGCAGGTTCTCTTGAAGCATAATTTTTCAAAGTGCACTGGAATCCCAACTCTGGAGCTAGCCAGTCTTTGGTATGGGTTAATCTTCATGGGATTGCCCTGTCTCTGATAGCTTACGGTGTAATGGAGACTGTGTGAGAGAGGAGTAAGTGAGGCTTGCAATCAATTAAAAAAGCGCCATACAGCCGTGACCTGGAAATCACACAAGGAGGTGATAAAACTCTCCAAACATCAGGGCGTTATGTGACTAGAACACTGAGCAGCCTCTCAAGCTGAGGAGCCTGCAGATACATACGCTGCGAGGCTGTGTCACTGACAGGTGTATTACTGTGACAAGCAAGTGTCCCAGCCAGTTAGCAGAGCAGCTGCATGCAGAGTGAGCGAGGAGACATGTAGGTACAGACTGGAACAGCTTATTCATAGACTTGTGACAGCGACTGAAAGGTTCATTAATAAAAATCTGATTTTATGCCAGTTGGATGAGAACTTCAAAGGAGGCTCGGAAGTGAAAGAGAGCCACTGGCAACATGTCCATGGAGAAATAAATATCAGCTGTATACACACACATGCATAATACTAATATACTGTAACAGGAGAGAGGGGGAGAAGGGAGGGAAGTAAGGAAGGACTAAAGAAAGGAAGGAATCAAGAAGGGAACGGAGGATAGAAAGGATAGAAGGAAGGAAAAAAGGAAGGCAAAAAGAAAATAAACAAGGAAGGAAGGAATAAAGAATGGAAAAGAGGAAGGAAGGAACAAAGGATGGAAGGAAGAATGGAAGGAAGGAAACAAGGAAAAGTGAGGACAGAAGGAAGGAAAGGAATGAGAAGAAGAATGAGAAAGAGAGAGATGGAAAGTGGGAAAGGGAGAACCACCATTGTACAATGAAGTGCAATCTTGTGCGGCCATTAATCCCCCCACTGCTCCTCCCCCACCTTCATGGCTGAGATTTTCCAACATGCCCAACCATCCTACTGATCGAAAGATTTCCTCAAATCAATCTAAACCTGACTTGTTGTGCATTCTGGGAGCAATAGCGCCCCAGCAGTGTCAAATTCAAAGAATAGGGACAGAAAAATAAATATATGCAGTTCCATTACGGTGGCCATCATCACACCTGTTTATAGTATACATAGCAAGTTTTCATTAATACTTGTACATAATTATGAGAAGAAGAGATAAGGGAATTGGTTGATCTACTTCCAGAAGATCTTGTTTTTCCTGGTGTTGAGTAAAGCAGAATTTATGTAGGATTATGTAGGGTTAGCCAGACAAACAAGTAGATACCGGTAGTTTTTTGTACCTATTATATCAGTTCAATCAACAATACTGTAAGATCATGTATTTTGTGCAATTAAAACCATCAAACATACATGATGAAGGCAAGAGGAGAAGAGCCAGGCATGTATGATTACAGCTCCAATGCTTTATTACCCATCCAGGGTTAAGACACAAGCAAACTTAGACAGGGTCTTACGGTAAATACTGCTTCATCTGAGGCTCAGTTGCAGAGGGTTGCTCTGGAACTGAGCTTCTGACGAAGCTGTATTTACCATTATGATGAGACTCTGTCTATGTCTGCTTGTGTTTTAACCCTGGTTGGGTAAGACAGTTGGATACTGACCACCATGAGCACAGGTACTTTGACTGGGTGCCTTTATTTAGGACATGCTGCCATTCAATCTCCAGCAATCTCCTTCTATTTTTTGTATACATGTTGAAGGCATTCTGCATATCAGATGAATCATCTTCCGCTAAGATGTAATAAATTGGTTTATAGACTTACATCAGGACCAGCTAAGCCATTATGAAGATCGGATAAGGCGAAGATCCTGCAGATTATTTTACATGCTAAATCTTTTTCTCAGGGAAAAGAGAGGGTTGAGTACCTCAATACTTCAGCCCTGACACAACACACTTGCTGCTAAGAGGGAGGTAATCCCCTGCACATAAGATTCAAGGAATTACATTTTGCATCTCTAATTATCACGATCATATCCTAGTGGGCATCATCCACATTGCGGATCAGTCCAATCTCCCCTTTCACATCACGTACCATGCTGCTTGTTGGAATTCAAGGTGTTTCCAGGCCGTATGTTCCATACAATCCATTCAGTGAATTTTTGGCGTACTCTTGGGACACTGGACCCCTGCATGAGTCTTACCTTGGGGCTTCCTCCAGGCCCCTGTAATCTGTAGGGATGCTCATTCAGATTCCACGGAAATGAAATTTACGATCGGAACTTGGAAAATGGAAATCTGAGATTTCTGTGTGAATACCAGATTACCACAACTCGGTAATTTTAGCCCAATCACAGAACTTGGAAGCATTGGACCAATCTGAGAATGCAGAGTCACCTCAGAAGTATTCGGCAACTCAGAGAATGAAAACAACGACCAAAAAAAAAGACTACTCGGAAATCAGAAATTGTAAATCCGCAGAATCAGCATTGGCCAAAATTGTAATTTCCGCGTAATCGCAAATTGGCATTTCCAACCATCCCTAAATCTGTCACCTGCCTCAATGTCCTCCCAGTCTGATCCATTGTTCCACTGCCAGCCCCGGTAAAATCCGTGACTGCCTCAGCCATGGACTATTGCGCATGTGCGGCCCAGGTCCTGTGCAGTCACAGGCTTGTGTAACGATCGGTGAAGCACAGAGAGGATCTGATTACCGGTGATCTGCAGTGTCACTGGGAAATACAGATGTATACCAGATTATAAGTGATCTGCAGTATCACCGATAATCCGATATAGCAGCTAACCTCTGTTCACCTGAGTAGAGTGTAGTGTTTGGTGTAACAGTAACACTTTGAGGACTAAGCCTCAGCGCAGTAAGGTATACTGCACGGATTCCTTCCGAAGACCTGGACTCTCCAAGACGGGAGGAGTCAGGCTGCGAGTAGGAAGGATTGTCTAAAAGTAACACTCTGGAGGAAGTGTCACTGATAGTACGGGGAACCGCCTCCAACAGTGAGGTCGGTTCTCGAGGTCGGACAAGCCAGGTCGTACACACACGGACAGATAAAGTACAATATCAAGAGGCAAAGGCGGAGTCAGGTACAGGCAGGGTTCGGCAACAGGGTATCAGAAATATCGAGGTACAAGATCAGTAGGCAGAAGCAGAGTCTAAGCACGAGCTGGGGTTCGGCAACAGAGTATCAGAAATATCGAGGTACAAGATCAGAGTTCAGGAGGATAGTCAGGCAGGCAAAAGGTCAAAACAGATCATCACAATCAAACTAGTACTTTAAGCTATCAACAGAAACTAGCTAAGTGTAGGATTACAGCTCCAGCTGGTCCCGGCACACTTGCGGATCTGACTACGGATCTGGGTGCTCCCACATATGTGATCGCAACGCCAGACAACCAGCAACTGAATAAGCAGCAGAATATATAGTTGCTGGACTCTGCTGCCCCGCCCGAACCATTCAGCCAATCATGAGTCCTGCAGGAATCAGCTGACCTTCCTGATCAGCTGACACTTCCTCTGCAGGTATAAAGGTCCTGAATTCAGGCCCGCGCAAGCATAGCTCTCCATCTGCCTAGGTGCACTAACAGACCCAGCCACACCAAGCACATGCTGCTGCATGCAAACAGCCGCTTTGCTGTCAGGACATGCGGCGGCTTTTCCGCGTTCCACCACACCACCAGACGCGTGCAAACCGCCGCGTAGGACGCGGAGTCAGCCGCCTAGCTCTTGGCACACGCGGCGGCTTTTCCGCGTTTCCTCACAGCTTGTAACTGTGCCTGTACAGAATGCTCCTGGGCACAGGAGCAAGATTGAGGAGGCGCGTGGCACAGCACAGCACATGCACTGTGTTGGATTTCATTTTGTCTGCAGAAGCACAATGGATTGGACTGGGAGGACACCGAAGGAACTGATAGACAATAGGGGCCTGGAGGAAGCCACAGGTAGGTAAAGATCCTCTTTTCCACTCCGTCTCAGGTTTACTTTAAATGTTGGATCTACCTTATGTGGTTTCCCTCAAAAGGAGGAGGGGCTCTCCTCCAATAATCCAGGATCATTTAGATTTTTCCAACTCTCATTGGCCTTAATTCATTGAAGGCCAGTAAATGTAACGCGCACAGACAGCGTGGGTTAATTTTAACATGTGCACAGGGGCGTAACTAGAATTCACCGGGCACCCTTGCAAGAATCTGGATCCCCGGAGGGGTGCCACTCAGGTCCGTTTTGGGGGTCAGGAGGGGTTGCAGCATGAGGGTAGAGCATTGCACATCGGCAGGGAGGGGGGACCGCCCCCCCTCCCTCACCTCTGGCTCTCCCCTCAGCGCTCCCCTCCAGCATCTACCATCAGTGGCAGCAGCTATACATACCTCCATTCACTGCCGGAGGTCTCCAATCTGTAAGAGCTTTTAACAGGAAGTAGCATGAAGCACTTACAGATCGGAGACCTCCGGCGGTGAATGGACGTATGCATAGCTGATGCCAGTAATAGATGCAGGAGGGGAGTGCACAGGGGAGAGCCCGTGCAATGCTCTCCCCTCATGCTGCGACCCCTCCTGCCCACCAAAAACCAGCCCTGAGAGGGCCCCAGAGGGGCCTCGGCCCCCCCCACAGGTGCAGGGGTTGCTGTGAGAAAACGCGGAAAAGCCGCCGCGTGCGCTCAGAACAAGGCGGCTGATTCCGCGTCCAACGCGGCGGTTTGCACGCATAGGCCTACATCTGTCAGTATGGTTGAACGCGGAGAAACCGCCGCATGCCTTGATAGCGGTGCGGCTGGTTTCGCGTCCAGCGCGGCGGGTGGTATGCAAGACATGTCTGGTGTGGCTGGGACTGATAGTCCACACAGGTTCAGAAGGACGCGCGCGCGCGTTGAGAGGCAGAACTTTTATGACAGCCAGAAGGGAGTCAGCTGACCAAGCCGGTCAGCTGACGATTGTACCAGTTCCCATTGATCCAGCACTTAGGGGAGGCGCTGGAGAGCGCTGGGCTATATATACTGGGTGCTGGCCATTCGCTGGTTGTCTGCCGTTGCGATCACTACGTGGAAGCACTCAGACCTCATTGTCAGAATCTGTGTTATCATTCTGTTATATTTCAGATTAGTTCCAGGGTGTTGATGATCAAGGACCTCACACCCAAGATTAGGGACTTGTGTTATCATTCTGTTATACCTCAGACTAGTTCCAGGGTGTTGATGATCAAGGACCTCACACCCAAGATTAGGGACTTGTGTTATCATTCTGTTATACTTCAGACTAGTTCCAGGGTGTTGATGATCACGGAGCTCACACCCAAGACTAGGCATTGTTTATTATCTGTTATGACTTTCTGCTTTCCTGACCACTCTTCTGTTCACTGATTTGGTACTTCGCTATATCTTATACTCTGTTGCCAAACCCTTACTCTAGCAGTATTCCTTACTGCCTTGTACCTGTCTTCCTGGTATTGTTCTCAAAGTATTACTGTTGCACCAAACACTCATATCTCTCAGGTGTCCAGAGGTTAGTAATATATCTGATTATCGGTGATACTGCAGATCATCAATAATCAGGTATATATCTGTATTTTGGTGATACTGCAGATCACCAATAAACAGATCCTCTCTGTGTTACACCGATCGTTACAGAACGGCAGACCAAAAAATGCAAATGGACGCACTCACCAGCCGTCTGGGCACACTTACCACTTCTGTGGAAAACATCAATATAGTGCTGGGCAGTCACCAGACGGTAATGGACGCTTTGTCTGGATCTTTACAAACCCTCCAGATGGCAGTGAAGGATGTGCGATCTCCTCTTAGCACAGACATACGTATGCCTGTACCTGAAAGATTTTCTGGTCACAGATCTGACTTCCGAAATTTTAGAAGTAGAGTGTTATCATACTTTGTGTTAAGACCTAATTCTTCAGGAACTGTGGCCCAAATGGTTACCTTTATTAAAACCTTGTTATCTGGCGATTCTCAGACCTGAGCGTATAGCCTTCCCACCAGTCACCAGGCCCTGACCTCTGTAGAGGAATTTTTTAAAGCTATGGCTATAATTTACGGCGATCCAGACATTGCCTCGACTTCTGAGCAGAAGCTCAAACTTTTACGTCAAGGCAAGGGTCCGGTTGAAGATTATGCTGCTGAATTTAGGAGATGGTCAGTATCGGCCAGGTGGGACACATTTGCCCTTTTAGATTGTTTTTTATCAGGGTTGTCAGACGAGGTCTCCGATCTTATGTTAAGTCAGCCGGAACCTAAGTCCATCGATGAAGCCATTTCATCGGCCATCAGGATAGATCGCCGGCTGCGATATCAGAGACAGACCCGGGGTAAAAACCATGTGAGAATGGTGTCCCACGCTGCTCCCCCAGTGACTCCACTTCCACCCGCTTCACCTCCACCGGAGCCAATGCAGATTGGTCGGTCAAAGTTGTCTCAAGTGGAGCGGAAACACAGAATCTCAGAGCGTCTCTGTCTTTATTGTGCAGAGGGGGGCCATAGAGTACAGAATTGCCCTAAGAAGTCGGGAAACACTACTGCCTAGGTGTAGTCGGGGGTAATACCCTAGGCATGCAATTTTTACCCCTAGATGATAAACGTTTGCTTCTTCCCTGTACTATTTCATGGGAAGATAGGTCTGAAGTCACTGAAGCCTTCATTGACTCGGGCTCAGCGACTAATTTTATGGATTTTGAATTTGCAAAAAAATTGGGTATCCCGATCACCCGGTAGAACCACAGATACAGGTTACTGCAGTAGATGATTCCCCTCTGCAGGGTAACAGTCCTCTGTCACAGACTCCAGAAGTGGGGTTCACTATCGGGGTGTTGCATAGGGAAAATTTGTTTTTTTTTTGTGTTACGTATGACAACCTCCACGATCATTCTTGGCATGCCTTGGTTACAACTTCACTCACCTCAGATTAACTGGGCCACTGGTCAGCTAACAAGCTGGTCTTCCCAGTGTTTTCATCATTGTTTAGCGAAGGTAACCTTGGGTGAGACCAAGATTCATGTGGAAGGATTGCCAGATCAGTATTCTGAGTTTGCAGACGTGTTTTGTCCTAAATTGGCCGATAAACTTCCTCCACACCGCCCTTTCGATTGTCCTATTGATCTCTGGTCTGGTTGTATGCCCCCTAGAGGTCATCTCTACAATTTATCTGGGCCCGAAAAATTGGCCATGCAGGAATACATCCGTGAAAATTTAGCTAAAGGGTTCATTCGCCCTTCCCGGTCGCCTGCTGGTGCAGGTTTCTTTTTTGTAAAGAAAAAAGACGGAGGCCTTCGGCCGTGCATTGATTATCGGGGCCTGAATAAAATCACAGTAAAAAATCGCTATCCATTGCCTTTGATAGACGATTTATTTACTCAGGTCACCAATGCTAAGATCTTCTCAAAATTGGATTTGCGGGGTGCATACAACCTGGTACGGATCAGAGAGGGTGATGAATGGAAGACGGCCTTTAACACACCCGATGGGCATTACGAGTACCTGGTGATGCCCTTCGGGTTGTGTAACGCCCCGGCCATCTTTCAGGAACTCATTAATGAGGTGTTCAGAGAGGTTTTAGGCAAATTTGTCCTAGTATATTTGGATGATATACTAATCTTCTCAGCCAATCTCTCAGAGCATAGCGATCATGTCAGGTTTGTGTTGCACAAGCTAAGACAAAGCATGTTATATGCCAAATTGAAGAAATGCATTTTTGAGGTAACATCTGTCACCTTTCTGGGTTATATAATTTCTACCTCAGGCCTTTCTATTGTCCCTGGCAAGGTCTCTGCTGTTCTGGAGTGGCCTCAGCCCTTGTGTCTGAAAGCTCTCCAGAGATTCTTGGGGTTCGCTAACTACTATAGAAGGTTCATAAAGGGGTACTCCACAGTCATCGCACCCCTTACCAGTCTCACAAAGAAAGGGGCAGATACTAACCACTGGTCCTCCGAAGCTCTTGCTGCTTTCTCCACCCTGAAGGAATTGTTTTGTACTGCACCCATTTTAAGACAGGTTGACATCTCCTATCCCTTTATTGTGGAGGTAGATGCCTCAGAGGTTGGGGTAGGGGCTGTGCTGTCTCAGCGTTCTGGGTTGCAGGGAAGGTTACACCCGTGTGCCTATTTCTCTCATAGATTTTCACCCACAGAGAAAAACTACGATATAGGCAACAGGGAGCTCCTAGCCATTAAATTGGCCTTTGAGGAATGGCGTCATTGGCTAGAGGGAGCAGAACATACGATTACAGTTTACACTGATCACAAAAATTTGGAATACATCGAGGGGGCTAAGAGATTGAGTCCCCGACAGTCTCGGTGGTCACTGTTTTTTCTCGAGATTCAGATTTATAATCACGTATACCCCGGGTAGTAAAAACATTAAAGCAGACGCTTTATCCAGATGTTTCAAGCCAGAGACAGCACAGCCCTCAGATCCGGAGACTATTCTCCCACAGAAAATGGTGTTGGCAGCCACAGAGACCTGGAGGAACTGGACTGAAACTTTAAGTCCTTTCCAACAGGACGTCCCGGAGGGAAAGCCTGAAGGGGTCATGTTTGTACCGTTGCCATTCCGCCTCCAGATTTTGCAGATGTTCCACTCCCACAAGAATGCTGGACATCCTGGTGCCACCAGAACACAGGATCTTGTTGCTAGGTGTGCATGGTGGCCTTCATTGGCAATTGACTGCAAGGAGTATGTGAGAGAATGTGCAGTATGTGCAAGAAGTAAACCCTCCCGTCAGGCACCTGTGGGAACATTGCAGCCTCTACCCACCCCGAGTGAACCCTGGACCCATTTGTCCATGGATTTTGTGGGCGAACTCCCGAAGTCTGAGGGCATGTCGGTCATTTGGGTGGTAGTCGACAGATTCAGTAAAATGGCCCATTTCGTGCCCCTGAAAGGACTCCCCTCGGCCCAGGAGTTGGTCGATCTTTTCATCCTGCATATCTTCCGGGTACATGGTATTCCGGAAAATATAGTGTCTGATCGGGGAGTCCAATTTGTTTCTAAATTTTGGAGGGCATTCTGTCATCAGTTGGGCATGGAACTGTCCTTTTCGTCGGGCTACCACCCACAGACCAATGGTCAGACCGAGATAATTAATCAATCTCCGGAACAGTTTTTAAGGTGTCTTGTGGCGAATGCACAGACTGATTTGGTCAAGTTCTTGCCGTTTGCAGAATTTGCACACAATAATTTGAAAAGCTCTTCTTCTGGATTCTCTCCATTTCAGGTGGTAACAGGAAGGTTGCCTAGGTTCTCCCCATTGCCAGTAGCTTCTACTCCGTTTCCAGCTCTGGAGGCTTGGCAAAAGTCATTTAAAAACATTTGGGGAATGGTGAAAAAGAATCTAGAGAAGGCTTTTCAGAGTCAGAAAGGACAAGCTGACAAGAAACGTTCCATAGAGTGGAAGTTTCGGCCAGGAGACTTGGTCTGGGTGTCCACTCGTCATTTGGCCTTAAAACAGCCTTCACCCAAGCTAGGACCCAGATTCGTGGGCCCTTTCCCAGTAACCAGGAAAATCAACAATGTTACTTATGCCATTGATCTTCCGGCCAGTATGCGGGGTGTGAGATCATTTCATGTATCCCTGCTTAAGCCAGCAGTGCAGGTGGATTCCACTCCTCCTCCCCCTGTGATGGTGGACGACCAACCTGAGTATGAAGTGGAAAAGATTTTAGACTCACGTATTGTACAGAACTCAGTACACTATTTGGTTCACTGGAAGGGTTATGGCATTGAGGAAAGAACATGGGTACCTGAGTGCCGCATGCATGCGGATGAATTGAAGAGGGAGTTCCACGCCCTATATCCTGAGAAACCGGGTAGGAGGTGTCCGGAGTCTACTCCTCAGGGGGGGGGGGGTACTGTGAGAAAACGCGGAAAAGCCGCCGCGTGCGCTCAGAACAAGGCGGCTGATTCCGCGTCCAACGCGGCGGTTTGCACGCGTAGGTCTACATCTGTCAGTATGGCTGAACGCGGAGAAACCGCCGCATGCCTTGATAGCGGTGCGGCTGGTTTCGCGTCCAGCGCGGCGGGTGGTATGCAAGACATGTCTGGTGTGGCTGGGACTGATAGTCCACACAGGTTCAGAAGGACAAGCGCGCGTGTTGAGAGGCAGAACTTTTATGACAGCCAGAAGGGAGTCAGCTGACCAAGCCGGTCAGCTGATGATTGTACCAGTTCCCATTGGTCTGGCACTTAGGGGAGGCACTGGAGAGCGCTGGGCTATATATACTGGGTGCTGGTCATTCGCTGGTTGTCTGCCGTTGCGATCACTACGTGGAAGTACTCAGACCTTATTGTCAGGATCTGTGTTATCATTATGTTATATTTCAGATTAGTTCCAGGGTGTTGATGATCAAGGACCTCACACCCGAGATTAGGAATCTGTGTTCTCATTCTGTTATTATTCAGACTAGTTCCAGGGTGTTGATGATCAAGGACCTCACACCCAAGATTAGGGACTTGTGTTACCATTCTGTTATACTTCAGACTAGTTCCAAGGTGTTGATGATCACGGAGCTCACACCCAAGATTAGGCATTGTTTATTATCTGTTATGACTTTCTGCTTTCCTGACCACTCTTCTGTTCACTGATTTGGTGCTTCGCTATATCTGATACTCTGTTGCCAAACCCTGCTTCCCTTTGGATTACCAAATCAGCCTTCTGTCTTTGTACTGTGTATGTCCGTGTGTTGCCGACTTGGCTTGTCCGACCTTGAGAGCTATCTCCTCAGTTAAGAGATAGTTCACAGACCAGTCAGTGACATCCTCTTTTGGTGTCACTCACACTCTGGTCCTTCCCTCTCCCAGTCTGACTCCTCCCTGCGGGACAGTCTCAGGCTGCTGGAAGGTACTTACTCTAGCAGTATTCCTTACTGCCTTGTACCTGTCTTCCTGGTATTGTTCTCAAAGTATTACTGTTGCACCAAACACTCATATCTCTCAGGTGTCCAGAGGTTAGTAATATATCTGATTATCGGTGATACTGCAGATCATCAATAATCAGATCCTCTCTGTGTTACACCGATCGTTACAGTTGCATCCTCAATTGTTACGCCCTGGCCTGCACACTATGCACAGTCCTCACAGTATAGCGTACGCTCTTCACTGATCCTAATTGGCACACGATATGCTTGTAGCACAAATGCAGTGGTTCACGAGCGCGTCCGCTGCTTGGTTAATTAACATAGTAGCAGGCTAGCAGCCAGATAGTGGACTATTTCGGTAGCGCTAGAAGCATATCACGTGGCAATAAGGATCAGCATGGGTAAGTTAAAGTGAACCTCCGGACTAAAAATCAACTCAGCAGCACTGAAAAGGCTTGGTGTTTCTTTAACAGTTTCACAGCATCAGAACTTTGTTTCTCTTATCCAAGCCTCATTTTTAGCTGCACAGAAGAAAACTGCCCGAGCTTTTTTTTCCACTGATGCTGTGCAAAGCATGATGGGATTTCTGCTGTTGTTGCTCTCGTTCTGCTGTTTTGGTGCAAATTTTTTTTTTACATTTTTAATTTGACATTTGGAGCCTAGCGTGTGCAGCTGGGAGGGGTTATCAGGACACAGGACAGTTGGAACTGTGTCTCCTGCTCCTTGTCATCTCCTTTCAACCAAAAAGATGACCCCCCCCATGACAAAGATGGCAGCCCCCATGAATCACAAACATTTGCCTGTTCTTTTAAAACAGGGTGGGTAAAAAAATATATTACCTATCTATTCTAATTAACATAACTAATGTAACTTAATGACAGTATGTTCTTTTAGGCTGAAGTTCCCCTTTAAGAGCACAAGCTATGCTGAAAGAACAGCTCGTAGCATGCGCACATTAAAATGAACTCACGTTGCGTGTGTGTGATACATTTACTGGCCTTTAAAAAATCAAGGCCATTGAGAGGTAAACCTCCACAGCAGGTGATCTCTGATTCCGTCTTTTACACTCAAAGCTCTTGCTTGTTCAGTCATTACCCACAGCATAATGAAATGTTAGGGATGGCCTGACTGGTAAACACATTCTTGTCAAGCAATTTGCATAATACATGCATACTGTGATCAAGTTTCCATGTGCTTTGTCTTGCTTAGACAGCTGTATATTTACTTTCTACGTGTTATTTTTTTTTTCCAGGAAATATTGTACTGATACATGATTCCCTCTTATCCTCAGTATATGATGAGCCATACACTACCTAACTTATCCCAGGCCATATGGCTCTGTAAGCTGTGATGTTTTACTAAGGAAAAGGTGGAAGCAGTATGTTCAATGAAGTGGATCGTGCCACATCTGTGTGTATTTAACCGCCCTCCGTAAGGGCCCAAATTCCTGACTTTGTATCCCTTTTTTTCCACAGATCTGCCTCACAGATTTCCCTTATAGAAGAAATATGGTAAACTGAATATTTAAAACTATTGTGTTCTGACTGAAGCTCTCCTGTAAGGAGATGTGTTAAAAAGTTATATTAAAGTGGACCCAAATTAAAAATACAAGATTTCAGAAATAAAATCTATTTTCTAAATTATAATAATAAATAGCAGCCTTTTTTCAGCTGCATGATGACAAATATAAAATATTTTACATTTATTGGAGAAACCCCTCCCTTCCTTTCATATTGCCGGGACAGAATCCGGCAAACTGGTGGAGTAGGTGGTGTCCGGCAATGGAGGAATTGCTAATGGCTGCCACCTGTATAACCCTAGTTATGAAAAGAGAAGGGTGAAAAGCATGCACTAAAATGCTTATAGGCTTGAAGGAGTGTTTATTTATCTTTGTATATGTCAGAGTGGTGCAACTAAATATTTTGAATTAAAAATTGTTTGGTTTGGGTCCGCTTTAAGTATATTAAAACATTTTGGAATGTTGGTGATTTATATGGACAATGCATTTCAAGGGTCACAGCCTGCTTCTTCAAGTCAAGAATTGGGTGCCGTTTCAAACAAGTGCAAGGCTGAGCGGCTCTGTAGCGGCTCCGGACAATGCTGACTTAATTGACAGCGGCGCTCGTGCTGGCGCAGTAGAAGACCACATCGCAAGGTCGGCCTCTGCACTGGTGGAGGCCCCGGGCCGGCAGCTGAGAGCAGAGCTGTGGCGTGCGACATGTCGGCTGCAAGGGGCTGGAGGAAGCCCCGGGTAAGTCGATGTTTTTTTTTTATGTGTGCTTGGACATTCCCTTCAAAGCTAAACTAAAAAGAAAAAGATTGTAGTGAGCCAACAGATAGCAATGATTCTGCTATTTATAGTGAAAGTCTTTCTACACAATAACCCTCATCCTCTCGTCCCCTCACACCAGCTACAAGTCTTTTCAAAATGTAAAGTGCAGGTGAATTTGTATTTCTAGGCGGATTTTTACGTCAGTACTTTGTAGTAAATATTTTCTACACATGTTTTTGGATTATGAGCATGTTTCTGGCACGAATGATGCTTGAAAACCAAGATTTCACTGTACTTTTTTTTTTTTTTACATCATCTTCTTTCGTAAACTTTTTTCTTCCATCATTTTAAATTTTAAGTAGGGATGGGACGACGAATCCGGCGGATCCACGAATCCCTCGAATATTAGGAAAGATTCATGGAATCGAATCCCGACGCCATTTTCCGTTCGCCGAATCCGCTGAATCCCGACGCTGCATCGTCGCGCATCCGCCGGTTCACTCGCTCGCAATTGTCCTCCTCCCGCTCCCCCTCCGCTGCATACATAAGAAGCAGCCTCTCACCTCCAGCGTGGAGCCCGGAGCGGCAGACCTCCTGCAGACTTTCTTATTCCCCCTAGTGACCAGCTCTTACTATGCGTCATCAGTAAGAGCCGGTCCGGTGGTCACTAGGGGAACTAGGAAGTGAAGGGAGAAGTCTGCCGCTCCGGGCTCCACGCTGATGCTGGAGGTGAGAGGCTACTTCTCCTTATTTATGCAGGGGGACAAGCGGAGGAGGCTGCGGGGTGAGGGAGGAGGATATGTGCCACCCATAAGAAGCCCCCATAGCCTGCTATCTATACTGAAGCCCCCCATAGCCTGCTATCTATACTGAAGCCCCCCATAGTCTGCTACCTATACTAAAGCCCCCATAGCCTGCTACCTATACTAAAGCCCCCATAGCCTGCTACCTATAATAAAGCCCCCATAGCCTGCTAACTATACTGAAGCACCCCATACTGAAGCCCCCCATAGCCTGCTACCTATACTAAAGCCCCCCATAGCCTGCTAACTATGCTGAAGCCCCCCATAGCCTGCTACCTATACTGAAGCCCCCCATAGCCTGCTACCTATACTGAAGCCCCCCATAGCCTGCTACCTATACTGAAGCCCCCCATAGCCTGTTACCTATACCGAAGCACCCCCATAGCCTGCTAACTATACTGAAGCCCCCCATAGCCTGCTACCTATACTGAAGCCCCCCATAGCCTGCTACCTATACTAAAGCCCCCCATAGCCTGTTACCTATACTGAAGCACCCCCATAGCCTGCTACCTATACTGAAGCCCCCCATAGCCTGCTACCTATACTAAAGCCCCCCATAGCCTGTTACCTATACTGAAGCACCCCCATAGCCTGCTACCTATACTGAAGCACCCCCATAGCCTGCTACCTACACTGAAGCCCCCATAGCCTGCTACCTATACTGAAGCCCCCCATAGCCTGCTACCTATACTGAAGCCCCCCATAGCCTGTTACCTATACTGAAGCACCCCCATAGCCTGCTGCCTATATTGAAGCCCCCTTACCCAGCTACTTATACTGAAGCCCCCCATAGCCTGCTAACTATACTGAAGCCCCCTATACCCTGCTACCTATACCGAAGGCCCCTATATCCTGCTGCCTATACTGAAGCCCCCCATAGCCTGCTACCTATACTGAAGGCCCCTATACCCTGCTACCTATACTGAAGGCCCCTATACCCTGCTACCTATACTGAAGGCCCCTTTACCCTGCTACCTATACTGAAGCCCCCTATACTCTGCTACCTATACTGAAGGCCCCTATACCCTGCTGCCTATACTAGTGAAGACCTCTATACCCTGCTGCCTATACTGAAGGCCACTATACCCGGCTGTCTATAATAAAGGCCACTATACCCTGCTGCCTATACTGAAGGCCACTATACCCTGCAACCTATACTGAAGGCCCCTATACCTTGCTACCTATACTGAAGGTCCCTATACCTTACAACCTATAGTGAAGGCCCCTATACCTTGCTAGCTATACTGAAGACACCTTTACCTAGCTACCTATACTGCGGGCAACTATACCATGGATCGCACAATTCTTATGTGCAGGATTCATTAGATTCGGGAATCGAAAGGTTCGAGATATTCGAGAACCTTTTTAGATTCAGATCCAGATTCGGATTCAAAGAAATTGTGGATTCGTCCCATCCCTAATTTTAAGAGTGCATACACACATTTAATTTTTATTGGCCAATGACTGGCCAATTTTACCACCTATAGTACATGAAGCTGTCCATACAATCTGTTCATAGTATTCAGAATCTATTTCCCATCATACTGCATGGAGATGGTAAATTTGGCCAATGATTGTCCAATCAAAATTGGATGTGCGCATGCACCCATATCCGGCTAAGACCATGCCATAGGCTTCAAAACTTGGAATTTGAGAGATAGATAATGTCCAACTTTTGAGTTAGAACTTAGGATAATGGAATAATCCCCATTTACATTATTACCTGTTGCTGTATTAACTACACCAGAAGTGGTTCTTTCTTTTGTGTTTTTGAGATACCTCAGAAACAACTTTTGTCTTAAAACGTTACTGGACTTAATGTTAACTTTTTAATGAGTCCAAATTAAGAAAAACAGCATCTGTCATAATTAGACCAGACTTTACTTAGATATTAGTTTGAAAGCTACGGGAACCTCTCATCTAATGAAACAAGAATCATATAAAGTTCAGCAGGCAGTAAACCTGCAATATATCCAATTAGAAATAATCCTACCTTCACTGACCTCTCTGAAAACCAAGAGTTGCCCTGGTTTCTATTGCTACTTGTTAATTATCATTCATACATTTTATGAAGTAGTTATTAAGGAGTTGTCCTATTAAATCAATGGAGATATAAACTTTTCTCATCAGTTATCTCGCCTTATCAGTTTTTCATTTTATAAATATAAAACCCTTTTAGGCACCCAGAAAGCAAAAAAACCCCACTACAAATAATGTAATAAAAGCTATATTAAGATTAAATTAGTTAAAAACAGCTTCCTCTGAGTGGTTCATTTTCATTATAAGTTGGAAAAATGTTACAGTGTAATGTTGTTTTTCTTACTAGACAAGAAATGGGTGAGGAGAGATAATCATAAGTGCAGGAAGGTGACTGCTGGGTGGGGGGGGGGGGGGGGTGAGGGGTAAGAGGCAACCAATGTACCCACAGGGGGGTTCATGGCTATAAAGGAAGCCTCAGTGTGGTCACCTAGGAAGGGGAAAGCTTTTTGGTTGCTTTTTGAGCCTGTACAAAATCCTATAGGTTCTGGTTCTCTACACTTTAAAGAGAACCCGAGGTGGGTTTGAAGAATGCTATCTGCATACAAAGGCTGGATCTGCCTATACAGCCCAACCTCTGTTGCTATCCCAAACCCCCCTAAGGTCCCCCTGCACTCTGCAATCCCTCATAAATCACAGCCATGCTGCTGACAAACAGCTTGTCAGAGCTGGCTGTGTTTATCTCTATAGTGTCAGTCTGCTGCTCTCCCTGCCTCCTGCAGAACTCCGGTCCCCGCCTGCATCCCTTCCCTCCCTGCTGATTGGAGGGAAGAGACGGGGGCAGGGACCGGAGCTATGCAGGAGGCGGGGGAGCAGCCGAGACTGACACTACAGATGTAAACACAGCCTCACAGCACGGCTGTGATTTATGCGGGATTGCAGAGTGCAGGGGGACCTTAGGGGGGTTTGGGATAGCAACAGAGGCTGGGCTGTATAGGCAGATCCAGCCTCTGTATGCGGGTTCTCTTTAACTGGGTACCATGCCACAACTCCTAAGTAGAGATGTCGCAAATATCAAATTTTGGGTTCGTAAAAGGTGAACGCAAACTTCCGCAAATGTTTGCGAATCTGGTGAACCGACATAGACTTCATTGGGCAGGCAAATTTTAAAACCTCCAAAGACTGTTTCTGGCCAGAAAAGTGATGAAAAAGTTGTTTCATGGCATCTAACACCTGGCATGCCAGAGGGGGATCCATACCAAATGTCACACCAAAAATTACGGCGTTGATGCAAAGTCGGGTTTTAATCCCTAAGGGGCAGAAATCACATTATGCACAGCTCTGGGTGTCAGTGGACTGTGGAGTGTCTCACACAGAGAAATGTAATAGTACTATCAGAATACAGTGAAATAATAATGCATTGGAGTGGTTCTGTGGCTGTAACTTCATGTGGCAACAGCAGTAGTGTGCACACAGCTCTTGGTGTCAGTGGGCTGTGGAGTGTCACACACAAAAAAAACACAGGAGACCGATGTGCTAGTCCTCAAAAGGGCTGTTTGTAGTGCTTTCATAGCAAGTGAGGAACAAAAACACAGGCCTAGCTAATGCTTTCCCTACCTATCTGCAGCAAGTCTGACCCTGCTCTAACTAACAGTCGGCATCCAGCAGAGAATTAATTCAATATGGCCACCGCAACTGCTTTTTAATAGGGGGGTGGGGGGTCCAGGAAGGGGTGGTAGCTGATTGGCTGCCATGTGTCTGCTGACTGTGAGGTAAGGAGTCAAAATTTAGCTCAATGGTGATTATAGAGGGCGGGTTGAACACGCCAAATGTTCGCTGCGAATGTGAATAGCAGAAGTTCACAGAAAACTGTTTGCCGGCAAACAGTTTGGGCCATCTTAACTCTTAAGATCCTTCTAGGTACAATGGGATCCTGGGCAAAATGACATGTGGCCCTCTGACCCTCTGGGCCCCGGAGATGGCCGGCGTGCTTTCCCAAGCCTCCCCCAATGTGAATAATAGTCACCGGTGGCTGCAGAGTGCACTCACCTGACCAGCACGCTTCTCCTTCTCCTTCACTCTGTAAGCCTCTGTCTTCATCCTCACAGTGTGCCTGTGTTCTGTGACTCAACACCATGTGCACAGAGCAGAGATGCACCGCAAGGATGAAGATGGAGGCTCACAGTCTAGTGAAGGAGGAGCTCAGCAGCCACAGTGTACAAAAAAAGTCTCTTTTGATGCTGTCACTTGTACTGTTTTATGGTAATGTATGCAGGCAAAATAAAAGTGGTTGCAAAGGGCCAGTGACATAGCAACAGGGGATGCATAGGGGGCACTGGGGATACAGGACCAGAGGGGCAAATCAGGAACCCTCCTTTATTCTCTGTATTAGCTTTTCATTGGTGCTATACTGGCAATGATGATCACCTCTATATGTGCTTAAAGGAAAAAAATATATACATACAGTACCTGGGGCTTCCTCCAGCCCCCTTCGGGCTGATCAATCCCTTGCCATCCTCCTGGGCCACCTGGATCTTCCGCTAGAATTCCCTGTTAATTACACCATTTTTGGCATACTGCACATGTGTGGCCCAGCCCTATTAAGCTTCCATTGCTGGGAGCATTCTTAAGCTAATTGAGAACATCGCCGGCTGCAGGACAAATGATCAGATTGTCTTGTATGAAGTAATTTCTGTGCAAACAACGTAGAACAAGTTCTCTACTTCACGCCTGGATACAGCTGACTATTTTCTTCATAGCTTGCACAGCTCCCAAAAGTCAGTCTCATAATTGTGGACTGCAATGGCAATCTCATAAATTAGCTTTTGAGTAAAGTGAAAGTTTGAGTATGAACCCTTCCAGTAGCTTCCAATCTATTGATATCATTTTTCTTCCTATTAGTTTCATGCTGTGTTTAATGTTTTAGACCATAGATGAGATTGAAGTTTCATCCCACTTTATAAATGCATTAACTCTTTAAAACCTTGGCATCCTGTACCCGGCCCACAGGGAAGACAGATCGCTGTACTTTAAGCAGGCTTTTTAATTATGTGGACTATTGTGTAGTTCAAGCTTGGTTGAGTTGCAATTTATGTAGAGGGTTACACTAATAGCAATATAACACTTCATTATTAGTATCTTGTATGAATGATTCTGCATCTTCAGAAGTCAGCAAACTCAGAGGTAATTTGCATAAGATCAATACTTGTAATCAGGAGCATTTGCAAGACGTAACTATGATAAGGGCGATCGATGCAGGAGAAAGGCCGCTCTATGCAATTGTTGGCATAAATAATGGATGGTAAAAGTGCCAAAGTCAGGTGTGAAAGGGCAGGGCAGAGGAGCCCTCGGATCCTCGTTTAATGATATGTTTGATATTCAGACTCAGAGCCCTTTTAATCCTTATAAATTCATCCCCCGGGAGGGAAGAAATCCCAGGGATGCAAATTTCAAAGAAGAACTCAGGTTTAGTTAAAAAATAGGATATTGTTTCAAAGTGATGATCTGGGCAAATCATTAAACCACACTGGGCAAAACTTTTAAACCATTTCTGCACCAGGGACAGCAGCTATCTGTCACCAAGGACATGAAGCAGTTCAAATGGGCAGCACAGGGTCGGATTTACCATAATGCACTGTAGGCATGTGCCCACAGGCGCCTGATGATAGAAAGGTGGCTCACTCCCCTCCTTGAGCACCTCCCTCCTTCCCTATATGCTGTGTCCTGATGAGGGTGTAAATGAGAGGCTACTCACCCTGCTCTCTGCTTTCCACTGATGAGACCTCCCTTCACTCAGGGGCGCCTCTAGCTATGTAATACTGAGGATAGCTCTGGCTACCTAATACTAAGGGGCACCTGTAGCTACCTATGACGGGCAAGGGAAGTAAGAGAGAAGTGACAGCTGGGCCAGCCAGCACACTTGTGGTGCAGTTGGCGGGGGTGTGTAGGTTCATGGAGGGTGATGTCTAAAGTGCCAGGACATCTGTGCCTATAGGCTCCTGTGATGTAAATCCGAGCCTGGGGCACCAGGAGAGTAATTTGGGCACCAGCTACACAGCTAAAATGTTTCTCTGGTTGCCAACACAAGGCTATTAAATAGCCAAGATCCAGACAAAGATATTTGGTTTCAGGACTCGGCTAATATATCATCAAAAACTGAATAGTGCTATAGGGAAATAGGATAAGGTTAGGATTAGTTTAGGTGGGTGTTAGGGGAATAGAGTAGGGAGGGATAGAAGAAGAGCAAGTTAGGGTTAGGTGTTTAGGCAGGAGTTTGCTATGGGAGGAGGGTTATAGTTAGGCATTTGATTAGCGCTTTGCTTTGGGAAGGAGGGTTAGTCATTTATCCAGCAGTTTACTTTAGGAGGGAGTGTTAGGCATTTTGTAGTGTTTTCATGCAAAATTTAGTGTTAGCAGTAGACATTTAGGTAGTGGTTGGCTTAAGCCTTGTACACACGTCTGACTTAAGTCGGCTGAGGAGGCCGTGGCTGATAATGACCTCAGCTGTCAATCAGGTATGTGTACAACAGCTGGCAGCCCCCGACCCTCAATATACTCAACATCTGCGACGCTTATCCCATTGTTTGCACCAATCCCCCAGCCAACGTTGTGACATCATGCATGCGCCGCTCATCGCCCCTATGGCCCCCCATTGTGCATAGTCAGCTACACAGCTTACACGTGTGTATGCAGCCCAGCCTAAAGAAGTCGCCCAAGTGGATCAGGCCCTGATTTCTGATGGGCAACATCTGTCAATGGTATGTACGGGAGGTAAGGTGTTTAGGTTACAGTTTTCTTTGGGAGGAGGCTACAGCCTCTTTTACACTATACACTGAAAAACTGATGCATTTTAACTTTCCATAGCAGTGCATTGTGAAGAGCTTACAGGTAAAATTCATATAGTGTGAACTGAGCCATAGGAAAACATGGACATTACTTTGAAAATTAGATGTATTTTCAGTTATAACTGAGAGCAACTGATATTGATATAGTGTAAAATCAGCTCTCTTTTCCGTTATAACTGAGAGCAACTGGTATAGTGTAAAAGGACCCTTTACATTATATCAGTTGCTTTCAGTTGTAACTGAAAGGACAACTGATGTGCAGTCCCGTGTCCATGCTTCCCTATGGCCTCTTTCACGCTCTATGCTGAAAAACTGAAGCTTTTTCACAATACAATGCTATGGAGAAAAAAATATATAAATGAAAATGCAATGCATAGAAAATGTAAAAGGGCCCTTATGGTTAAGTGTTTAGATAGTAGTTTGCTTTGGGAGGAGGTTAGGGTGAGGCATTTAGGTAACGGTTTTCTTTTGGAGAGAGGGCCGGAATTTTAGGTAGACTTTTGCTTTGGAAGGAAGGGTTTACGTTTGTGCTGATGTGTTTGAGTTCATCAAACCTTGTTCTAAATTTTTCTAATCAGAGCCTGCATGCGGACAGCTGCAGAGGTGTTAACTCACCCTTGTCACCGCCTCTGGCCGCTGCATTCCATGTCTAATTCCAGCTTTTTGATACTTCCTTTTCCAAAGCCAGAAGGAGGAAGTATTGGCATGAAACAGTACATGAAGCGCAGTGGCCAGAGTTTGCAACAAGGGTGCGTTAACGACTCCTGCCGCTGTCTACATGCAGGTTCTGATAGGAAACATTCAAAACAAGGGTTCTGAACTTGAAGGACCCAAACACGTCAACACTAGTTAGAGTTAGGCGATTAAAAGTAGCAGTTTGCTATCGGAGGAAGGTTAGGTGTTCAGGTAGTGGTTTGGAATGTAGTTTAAGGTTATTTATTTAGGTAGCAGTTTGCTTTGGGAGGAAGGTTAGGGTTAGGTTTTCAGGTAGTGGTTTGGGAGGAAGGTTAGGGGTAGGTGTTCCGGTAGTGGTTTGGGAGGAAGATTAGGGTTAGGCATTTAGGTAGCGGTTTGCTTTGGGAGGAAGGTTAGAATTAGGCGTCATGTAAGCAGACAGCAGAATATTGGTAATAGAACATTATGGTTTACCTATACAGTACCCATTTTAGTGGTTATTTAAAAATACCCCCAAGGACAGCAGCAGTGATGAAGGAAAATGCCAATATTGTTTTCGCATTCATTTTCGTAAAAATAATGTTAAATTGTTACATTTGATTTTCGAACAAAAATGCCTTCGAAAATAAGTTTTGATATTTTTCGTGCTTTTTGCGAATTTTCACAGTAAACATTTATTCATTTATGTACATTATTTTTTTATTTTTTTTGCGTTTTCACTGTAAAAATATAGACTTTCTGAGTTTTTGCGCTTTTCGTGGTAAAATGTTGATTTTTTGCATTTTCACAAAAACGCAAAAATACAAGCTATTTTAGTGAAGATATCCTCAAAATCGAAAATAGCATTTTTGATACGAAAATTACTTAGGCGAAAATTCGTAAGCAACACTGGACAGCTACTGTACCGCCTAGTCTTGGCATGACTGACAAGGGCAGATACATTATGGCAGTTCTCAATAAGCTTTCAGATTAATTATTTTCCATTCATTGAGAGCAGCATAACCTAACTAGTTTAGCATTTCCCAAACCTCCTCTGAAGGAACGCTAATCTGCATTTTCCCCCAGTTTTCATGATTTCAGATGAAATGCTTTTACTCTATGTAAAAACCTATCGCAGTAATGAGATACTTCATAGTCTAATTTTTCAGCCTCCCCAAATTCCTCTTCTACTCATCTCCAAGGCAGAGATCCCCCAGAGGTGGCATATGAGTCAGTGGAACAGCCCCAGCTGTCTTGGAAGTGTCTCTCTCTCTCTCTCTCTCTCTCGCTTGCCTTTCCCACATCCAGCCACACATACCTCCTTCCTATCAGTCAGTCACTCCGACTTTGCAGATATCAGCGTATGCAGAACTGGCTTCGGGGTAAATTAGTGTGGCTTACACGCTTTCGGTAATTATGTTTCTGCTGTATATACTCTGTGGATATGAATATTTATAAAAGCACATCAAAGCTTTTCTGTAAGATAAAGGCCAAGTCTGAATATGCAGCCTGAACAATGGAGTAGCGGCTGATCCCTCCCCTGGCTTTTCTGGATGAATCTTTTGTCTTTGAGCGAAAGCCCTGGGAGACCTGGAGCTGGAGATGGGAAGACACGCTGCAGCATTCGCTAAGCCTCGATGCTAATGCAGCCACAATCTCTATCGCTGTCTACAGCTTCATCCAGCAAAGGCTTTCAGTACAAAGCCCAGTGGGGAGAGCAGGCGAGCAGCGACTGTGTCTTGCCCTGTCCCCAGGGTCACATATTCAGGTTGCACAGCCATAACGGATTACAAGACTTTACAAGACCACAGTGCAGCACTGTTTTTTGTTTTTTTTTCTACATCATGTGCAACATTGCTAAATATTCAGACAAAAAGAAACACAAAGCGCAATAGGATGAGGCCTATAATACGCATAGAGCCTAAATTACTAATGGATAGTGCAGGGGAGGGAGCTGCTTTCACTTACAGCATTCAATCTATGCATTATTAAAGACTGATCTCAAAATTGAAGTTGTTAAAATCTGAAAGTGGACGTGTTGTTTAATGTAAGTGATAAGTGGTATTTTTGTCTGCATTTTAAAGCGGGTTTGTTAGCCATAAAATCAAATTCCATTTACCCACTGCTCTGTGTTTATAATGCAGATTACATTCACGCATTCCAATATAATCATAAATGTGTCTACTGTAATGAATCTTATCTCAATCAGCCTGGCTCTTTTCTGGTACATTGTGGAGGGGAGGGAAGCTTCTTATCTCCCCCTCCCACATTCCTGCTACTCACTGATTGGTCGAGGGCAGTTCAGTGTGACACCAGGCTTAGAAAGGAAATACCTCAGCCCTCTGCAGAAGATGCTGATATACGGTCTATGCTGTGCTTACATTTGTTTACAAGGCAAGCTAGATATGACAATGCAGTTTCTTGGAGGAAAAAAAGAGTAAGGGAGGAAATGACATCAGGATTGACTTCAGTCAGAGGCAGTAAAGATGGAAAATGCCTAGAACAGTTTACTCTTTGTTAACTACGGTACATAAAATTCTCTGAAATCAAAATGTGAACAATACTATGCCTATGTTATGTACAGTGGCTTGCAAAAGTATTCAGCCCCCTTGAAGTTTTCCACATTTTGTCACATTACTGCCACAAACATGAATCAATTTTATTGGAATTCCACGTGAAAGACCAATACAAAGTGGTGTACATGTGAGAAGTGGAACGAAAATCATACATGATTCCAAACATTTTTTACAAATAAATAACTGCAAAGTGGGGTGTGCGTAATTATTCAGCCCCCTGAGTCAATACTTTGTAGAACTACCTTTTGCTGCAATTACAGCTGCCAGTCTTTTAGGGTACGTCTCTACCAGCTTTGCACATCTAGAGACTGAAATCCTTGCCCATTCTTCTTTGCAAAACAGCTCCAGCTCAGTCAGATTAGATGGACAGAGTTTGTGTACAGCAGTTTTCAGATCTTGCCACAGATTCTCGATTGGATTTAGATCTGGACTTTGACTGGGCCATTCTAACACATGGATATGTTTTATTTTGAACCGTGCCATTGTTGCGCTGGCTTTATGTTTAGGGTTGTTGTCCTGCTGGAAGGTGAACCTCCACCCCAGTCTCAAGTCTTTTGCAGACTCCAAGAGGTTTTCTTCCAAGATTGCCCTGTATTTGGCTCCATCCATCTTCCCATCAACTCTGACCAGCTTCCCTGTCCCTGCTGAAGAGAAGCACCCCTAGTGTATCAATAACTGCAAAGTGGGGTGTGCATAATTATTCAGCCACCCTTGGTCTGAGTGCAGTCAGTTGCCTATAGACATTGCCTGATGAGTGCTAATGACTAAATAGAGTGCACCTGTGTGTAATCTAATGTCAGTACAAATACAGCTGCTCTGTGATGGCCTCAGAGGTTGACTAAGAGAATATTGGGAGCAGCAACACCATGAAGTCCAAAGAACACACCAGACAGGTCAGGGATAAAGTTATTGAGAAATTTAAAGCAGGCTTAGGCTACAAAAAGATTTCCAAAGCCTTGAATATCCCACGAAGCACTGTTCAAGAGATCATTCAGAAATGGAAGGAGTATGGCACAACTGTAAACCTACCAAGACAAGGCCGTCCACCTAACCTCACAGGCCAAACAAGAAGAGCGCTGATCAGAAATGCAGTCAAGAGGCCCATGGTGACTCTGGACGAGCTGCAGAGATCTACAGCTCAGGTGGGGGAATCTGTCCATAGGACAACTATTAGTTGTGCACTGCACAAAGTTGGCCTTTATGGAATTGTGGCAAGAAGAAAGCCATTGTGAACAGAAAAGCATAGGAAATCCCGTTTGCAGTTTGCCACAAGCCATGTCGGGGACACAGCAAACATGTGGAAGAAGGTGCTCTGGTCAGATGAGACCAAAATGGAACTTTTTGTCCAAAATGCAAAACGCTATGTGTGACGGTAAACTAACACTGCACATCACTCAGAACACACCATCCCCACTGTCAAATATGGTGGTGGCAGCATCATGTTCTGGGGGTGCTTCTCTTCAGCAGGGACAGGGAAGCTGGTCAGATTTGATGGGAAGATGTATGGAGCCAAATACAGGGCAATCTTGGAAGAAAACCTCTTGGAGTCTGCAAAAGACTTGAGACTGGGGTGGAGGTTCACCTTCCAGCAGGACAACGACCCTAAACATAAAGCCAGGGCAACAATGGAATGGTTTAAAACAAAACATATCTATGTGTTAGAATGGCCCGGTCAAAGTCCAGATCTAAATCCAATCGAGAATCTGTGGCAAGATCTAAAAACTGCTGTTCACAAACGCTGTCCATCTAATCTGACTGAGCTGGAGCTGTTTTGCAAAAAAAATGGACAAGGATTTCAGTCTCTAGATGTACAAAGCTGGTAGAGACATACCCTAAAAGACTGGCAGCTGTAATTGCAGCAAAAGGTGGTTCTACAAAGTATTGACTCAGGGGGCTGAATAATTACGCACACCCCACTTTGCAGTTATTTATTTGTAAAAAATGTTTGGAATGATGTATGATTTTCGATCCACTTCTCACATGTACATCACTTTGTATTGGTCTTTCACGTGGAATTCCAATAACATTGATTCATGTTTGTGGCTGTAATGTGACAAAATGTGGAAAACTTCAAGGGGGCCGAATACTTTTGCAAGCCACTGTAAGTAGAACAAGTACTTATCTGATTAAATATGTGTTTTTATTCTGGGATAGTATGGCTGCTTCTGCTGCTTTAAAATGTAAACAACTATTTTACAGCTGTGCTTTTCTGCAGCTGTACACCTCTCCATAAAGACGCAAGAAGACCCCTGCAATTTCCTGCCTGCTTGTTTAGAAAGTGGGGTCTTCAAATAACACTTCCTGTGGACTGCAATGCTACAACAGGCTATCCCAGCATTAGTGCCTGACACAAGTCCCAGCCATTTTATGTTAATTTAACTAGATGCATCAGGGGGTTGGTGAACTTTGCAGCTAAAGAAACTAAAGTGCTATTTTTAATACTACACTGTTGTTACTATAATGCTGGAAAATGTAGCAAAGCTTCTAATCTTCTTCCTGCTTTGGGAATCCCTAACTGACATGGACATCCCTAACTGACCCACCCACCAGCTAGATCAACAAGGGCAGGAAGCAAGCTGTACTGCAGAATTGTATCTAGATCATTATAAAGGTCTTTTGTCCACCTCCGCAATTTTGTTAAAGAGGAACTCCAGTGAAAATAATGTAATAAAAAAGTGCTTAATTTTTTTTATTTCACCACAATATCAGCCATACAGCGCCCCCTGATGGTCTGTTTGTGAAAAGGAATAGATTTCTCCTGTTAAAGGGGGTATCAGCTACTGATTGGGATAAAGTGCAATTTTTGGTCTGAGTTTCTCTCTAAATTAGGCACAGGCGGCATGTATGAAAGCAAAGATGCATTTTACACAGTTACAGCATTTTCTAAGTGAAAAAAAAATGATTAGATAAACAATTTTATCTATCATACTACTCCTAAAAACGACTTTTTAAAATATCCCACAATTTTATGTTATGTTTAAAGAAGCCATAACCAAGAATTTAGCGTCATCCCAATCAGTAGCTGATACCTACTTCCCCATGAGATATCTATTCCTTCTCACAAACAAACCATTTGGGGGCTTTGTATGGCTGATATGGCTGATATTGTGGTGAAACTCCTCTCACAGTGTGATATTAGGACCATGGTTCTGACATCACACTGTAGGAGCCTTGTTGCATTGTGGGAGAAAAGCAAACAGCATCTCCTTCCACAGACATCACCTGCCAGTAGTAAAAATATCACCATGTGATAAATGTCAGAATGTAAATCAGGGAGAGGGAAGATTTTACAATGGGCAAACACTGGCTAAATCATTTATACATAATTATTGTAAAAACGAAGCACTTTTTTTATTACATTATTTTCACTGGAGTTCCTCTTTAAAAAAACAAATCAACTGCCAGTTGCATAGCTGAGTGTTAACTCTTTCAGGCAGAAAATGCAGAAAAAGAACATAGCGTAGTGATTAATATGCTTGCCATTGTACATACACGTCTATTTCATGTCACGTATGGTTCCCTTTAAAACTAACTTCAGATATGTTCCCTCTGATCACAGGGGCCTCTGAATGGACTTCTGTAGTACAGTTCCCCTTTACATGCTTATTTTACATGCTTCATTGGGCCTTGCTCATAAAACCAAAGGGCGATTATGAATATCTACCCAGTTGCAAATGTGAATTGCAACAGCCCGATCAGCCAATCAGAGAGGGATGATCTTATTCCCACAGCTGTGATCTGATTAAAGAGAATAGAAATGGTCCATATGGGATGCTGCAGCATGCTGTGTCTGACGCAATAAGCACACTTCCAGCGAGGGAATGAATTGGTTAAGGTGTGCTGTGCACAGTGGGCTGCCTGTTGTGTAACAGCTGCACAAGCTGGATAGTTGGCAGGTGTGCTCTGGGGTTTGCCAGGTCACAAAGGAGAGCGAACAGATATCCGGGCACCAGCCAGCAAAAGTACTGCATAAATTCCTTTATTCCTTCCCCAAGATCCCTGACAGAAAATTGCAAGGCCTAACAGCCGTTTCACAGATAAATCTGCCTCTGAAGAAGCAGATTTATCTGTGAAACGGCTGTTAGGCCTTGCAATTTTCTGTCAGGGATCTTGGGGAAGGAATAAAGGAGTTTATGCAGTACTTTTGCTGGCTGGTGCCCGGATATCTGTTCGCTCTCCTTTGCTACAATTGTACCTGTTTGTTCCGGAGGCACGGCCTACAACCCCTGTTACCCCCTTGGGGCTGCCTACCAGGGCATTTAGTGCCACCCTACGTGCTCTCTTTTTTCTGCTGGTTTGCCAGGTCACCAGAGCTCAGCTGTGCCAACTCCAAATCTACCCCAAATATCGAATCACTGCGTAGAATTTAGAAACAAGCTTTTTTAAAATGGTTAGCTGGATCGCCCTGATTACTCTCACTCACAGCTAAGGCCCACCACAGCTATGTCACACTTCAATCACAAAATGTAGAGCTATGGCTTGCAATGTCCACCAAGGGCTCATTCACAATATGTGGGCTGCTATCAGTCCTAACATACCACACATAGGGCTTGATTCACTAAACCGTGATAACTCAAATATCACACAATTTGCACGGCATGTTTTACAGCATACCTCCCAACTTTTTGAGATGAGAAAAAGGGACACTTAAGCCACATCCCTGATCACGCCCCCACCACACCCCTAGTCGCACATACCATAAAGATGTCATAAGTAAAATATGTTGTTTTATGATTCAAACTACACTGGTCCTTTCTATCCCGGTTCATTTTCCTTCATAGTAACATTTTAAAATTAGTAATATATCAATTTAAGGGATGGGAATAAAGTTTAGAGTCAATCAAGCACATTTTTTTAGTATAGAAATATGTATATTTATATAGAAAGAGGAACAAAGTCCTGAAAGAGGGACAAATGAGGGGGAAAGAGAGACAGGGGGACAGGGCTCCCAAAAAGGGACTGTTCCTCTGAAAGAGGGACAGTTGGGAGCTATAGCTATGATACAGTAGGTGTGGTGTGAGTTTTGTTATGTAATGCTATTATGCCATGTAATATTTCTGCTTCATTTAATGTTCTCAGTCAGCGAGGGAGCATATGCAATAACCTGAGACATGACATGCTGCAGCTCCACACAATGATACACTGGCTGGCTGTGAGTCTGTGACAAACAGGGCCGTTTTTTCCACCGTGCGGGCCGGGCGACCGCACTGAGCGCAGACTGGCAGGACAGGAAGGGGGGCGCCGGCAAGAAGACACTGACTGGAGCCGCTGAGTGAGCAGGACAGGTGATGCGCGCCACGGTACAGGCGAATGAAAGTACGCCAGTGCGATCATCACCGTCCGTCCCAGTTCCCACACTCCTCCTGGGCGCACTCCTTCCGCTCTGACGTCACTGCGTGATGACGTCTAGCGGTGCAGGCCAGGCAGAGCGCCGATCATGTGTCTGTGTTCCCCTCATCCCCTGCCTGGTGACCCGCCCTGCGAGCGTGCTTTCCCCCCGGATCATCGGCGCCTCTAAGCAGGTGGTCACAGACAGTAAGTGACCTGCTGCTGCCATCTGACTTTCTCTCTGTCCTCTGATGCAAGACTGCTCTGATGTGTCCGGCTGGCCGCTATCAGGGAGGGGGAGGAGGAGGGGGGGCGCTCTCTGCCCTGCAGCATTATTTGAAATAATGAATTTGACGCTGGGGTGCTAGGGTGGCTGCCAGCCTGCCACAATTACTTTTTTTTTGGGGGGGGGGTCTCTCTGGCTGAGGGGGTGTTGGAGGACCTGCAAGTGCCACTTGGGGGGGGGGGGGGGCTCTCTAGTTAAGGGGGTTTGTTTGCCTGTCAGTGCCACTGTAAACTGCACTGAGTGGGGGTCTGGCTGAGGGGGCCTGTGGTGATATTGCAACTACCACCCGAGACCCCCTCAGTCAGAGACCCCCCACTCAGTGGTGGTTACAGACAGTGGCACTGACAGCCAGGCAAACCTCCCTTAGCTAGAGACCCCCCCCCCAAGACCCATGTATTCCCAGCATTAGCCAGGTTTGGAATTGTAAACACCTGTAGGGGGGGGATGGGTTTCTCTGGCTGAAGGCTTTTTGAGGCAATGGTGCAATTTTGTGACGTGTGACGTCACACTGTTGCTTGCAAGCCCCGCACTGACGCCGCCGCCTCGCAAGCCAGTTCACAGAGCAGGGCTACGGGAAGATGGCTGCCACCAAAGCCCTGTTCTGGAGACTATTTGTGTCTCCAGTACAGGGCTTTGGGCGCCATCTTCCTGTAGCCCTGCTCTGCCTGACTGTGCGTGAGATTGGAGCTCGGAGGAGCAAGAAGTCCAGGGGAGCTGCGCACCAGAAGCCGGCCGGAAGAGAAGACTTCTGTCAGGTGAGTACATTCTTTTTGTGGCCCAAACTGCGTTTATTATGTGCTGAAATGTGGCCCAAACTGCGTTTACAATGTGATGAAATGTGGCCCAAACTGCGTTTATAATGTGGTGAAATGTGGCCCAAACTGCGTTTATAATGTGCTGAAATGTGGCCCAAACTGCGTTTATTATGTGATTAAATGTGGCCCAAACTGCGTTTATAATGTGATGAAATGTGGCCCAAACTGCGTTAATTATCTGATGAAATGTGGCCAAAACTGCGTTTATTATGTGATGAAATGTAGCCCAAACTGCGTTTATTATGTGATGAAATGTGGCCCAAACAGCGTTTATTATGTGATGAAATGTGGCCCAAACTGCGTTTATAATGTGATGAAATGTGGCCCAAACTGCGTTTATTATGTGATGAAATGTCGCCTGAACTGCGTTTATTATCTGATAAAATGTGGCCCAAACTGTGTTTATTTTCTGATGAAATGTGGCCCACACTGCGTTTATTATCTGATGAAATGTGGCCCAAACTGCGTTTATTATCTGATGAAATATGGGCCAAATTGCGTTTGTTTTCTGCTGAAATGTCGCCCAAATTGCGTTTGTTTTCTGCTGAAATGTGGGCCAAATTGCGTTTATTTTCTGGTGTCTGGGGTAACTGTTGCTGCATTTATTATTTAATGGTCATAGTTGGCTATATTTGCTGCTTTGGGGTTACGGTTACGCTCCACCCATACAATGTCATGGCCACAACCATTTTTCGCGCTGCGCGCGCCGCGAGCTCCCCCTATGCCCAACGCCAATAGCGCCCCTTGAATCCCCCCTTACCGCTCGACCCACATGTCATGGCCACGCCCACTTTCGTGTGGAATAGCCATGCCCATTTTTCGCCTAGGGCCACTTCCTGCGGTCCGCTTGGGGCCACAAAAACCTTAGCTGCACCCCTGCTCTGTGTCCCTCATCGCATTCTTCACTCCCTTCTGGGGTCCTGGGGTTCTCTCTGTTATATCGGTGGCGCCTGCACAAGTGCAGCGGCGAGGGACACATAGGCAGGAACTGGAGGAAGCCGTAGTTAAGCAGATATATGTTTTTTAATGCCTGACTTTTACTTTAAAGGATACATGAGCTGGGAAAAAAAAAAATTAACCATTTCGTTGTAGGCACAAGGGGAAAGGGGGGGGGCGCATTTTTTTACGCTCGCCCTGGGAGAAATTTAACCTAGAAACTGCACTGGTGACAAACAATCTGCTCACCCTCAGCCACTCCATTCCTCCTCAGTCATGACAGCAGTGCCACCTCCTCCCTTCTGCTGTGCAAGTCAAATGAAACACTGCTGCTCTCCAGCCTCCCCTCACTCGCTGTCAGACTCCTCACACAGCACAACAAGCTGCTTTTCCCCAATGATGACCTCTTCACCTCGTTCTCCTCTCACTTCTCCTCCTACTCTGACTGCATGCTGTCATTGTAAATACACAGTACAGACATGCTGCCCCTGTAATCTCTGTGCCTGATGCAAGTGGTTCACCTTCCTTCATGAGAGAACTGGCCCTGAAAGTGTTTGATGCGCATGGTAACATTTCTTGTTACAATATAGTGTGTGTTCCTGTGCGTTGCGATGTATGCAGCCTTATGTATGGTGAACGCATGCATGAACTACTTCCTGCCTACACCACTCCAGATTTGGATTAATATGTAATGGGCCCAAGGCCAGGTAGTAGATTTGGGCCCCCCTTGTGGTGTTTTTGATAAGCTGAAGTGGAGAGAGGTCAAACAAGGTGGCAGTTGGGCCCCACTAGGCCCCAAGCATCTGCCTAGGTTGCCTGGTGGATGAGCCTGCTCTTCCCTACCCCATCCTTCTCTCCCTGCTCCCCTCAGAAATCTCAGAAATCTCAGAAATACAGAAATTTTCATACCATTTCCCCACTAATACAATTCTCCCATATTTCCCTTGGATCCATCTGAAAATGCCGCCTGCGAATAATGGTGCACGGTGTTGCCGCTAATCCGTTTGTCGCTTATCGCTATTTAACGTTAAAGCCTTATCATTATTTAGCTCTGTTTATTTTATTGAAAATTTGCGTAACCCTAAGACCTCCCTGGTGGTGCCTAACCCTAAATCTCCCCTGGTGGTGCCTAACCCTAACCTTGACAGTGTTACATTAAATCCATTCACCGTTTTGCAGTTAAATAACTTCTGCAGTTTGGCTTTTGTAAGGCGCTATTGATAAATAACGTTACTGTGCGCAATAATGTCTGCTGTTTGGCATATGAACGACACTATTGATAAATAATGTTACTGTGTGCTGTTTTTCTTCTTTTTTCCCTGTGCGCCATTATTATGCAGTACTAACAATAAATAGCGATAAGCGTATCTTTTTAATGCGGCGCCATTTTTATGCAAAGGCGCTGTGCGCCATTATTCACTGATCCGATTTCCCTCCTTACCTATTTCCTCTTGTCCTTCAGACCATAATTTCTCCCCATTTTTAGACTTTTTGCTGCCTGAGGAAAACTTGTGAAGATGCCACCCTCCCCCCCATAGGTATAATTGTCCCCAGTATAGGTAGCCTGGAGGGGGTAGCAGTCAGAAAGGTGGGGGAGGGGGGTCGGACTTCCCCCCCCTCACCTGGGTCCCCCTGCTTTGCTCTCCCCCTCCAGCTATTACCGTGGTGTACAAGCAGGCAGCAGGCGGGGAAGCTATGACTCACCTCCTTAATGTTACAGCATGAGTTCTACCGCTCATCACTTCCTGCAATGCCGTCCACAGTACAGTACAGTGCGAGGCATTGCAGGAAGTGACGAGAGGGGGAAAGCATGCTGGAAGGCGGAAGGAGGTGAGTCATAGTTTCCCCGCCCGCTGCCTACTTGTACACTGTAATAGCTGGAGGGGGAGAGCAAACCAGGGGTACCCAGGCGAGGGGGAGTCTGACCCCCCTCCCCACCGCTGTGCCCGCTGCCTCCCCTCCTGCCTGCGCCCCCCTCCTGCTCAGAGCCCCCCCATGGCCAGATGGGCACCGCCCGCCACTTCTGCCTCCTGAGGGACCCACCTCACCCTGCCTCATAGGCGGCCCGGAGCTGCCTATTACTCTGTTTGTCTCTCCCTTCCTTTGTGGCCAGCCATTTTCTCTCTCTTCCTGTCTTTCTCATTTTCTTTTCCTTGCCTTATTATTCCTCTTTTCTTTCTTTCAACACCCTCAATCTTGCTTCCTTCCCTTCTTCCTCCTGCCTGTCGCTCTCTCTAAGTCTCTCCCTCTCACCTTTATTCTCTTAATCCCTCTCACCAGTGGTGTAACTACAATTCATGGGGTCCCTCAGCGAAACTCTGATAGGGCCCCCCAATGTTCACACCCCTTCCCTTGCCTCCCCTCGGTGCCCTTCATGGCCTTGGGCTCCATCTCACACGGGTCATAAAACAAGTATGGCCATCACGATTTTCACACCCATAACAAGTGTAGCCACAAGAACAACTGCTCTGAAGTAGAGTCCTCTGTATCGAAGGGAGGGAAAGTTAGTAGTTGGGGTCCCCCACAGCTCTGGGCCTCCGCATAGTCGCAGGGGCTGCTCCCCTCTAGTTACATCCCTGCCTATCACTTTATTTCTTCCATCCCCCTCAGCCTTGGCCACTTCCTTCCCTCCACTTCCCAGGTGTAAAGGAAATTGGAATACAAATGAAATGTTTGCTGAGAGCTGATAGATGATTGAAAGACTTGGATTGCCTCCTGCTCTAGGCAGCTACTTTTGTCTGGCTCCAGTTTCTCCCGCTTGTCTTGATAAATTACAACCTGTGAGTTTTGGGCTTCCAAGTTGCTTTGAGCTGCAGGAAGTGACTAGGCTCTGAGCCTGGAATCTGTGTGACCCGGGAGTAACTGACAGGAAGTCAGCTGTACTCTGCCTGTATGATGACTCCACAAAGCTGGCCATTGTGCCTGGTTTCCCTTCCTCAGAAGTGCACGCTGCAGACTGTCTGCTCTGCTCACAGGTGCCCCACATGAGGCATTTTAGGAGACCTGACCTGGTGGATTATTCGGAGCACCGCCGCGCTGCTTCTATTTGTCTCCCGACGGGAGAGCATTTATACGACATTAGAGCAGATAAAACTGGGGAGAGCAAAGGAAATTATGGCACAGAAAGAGAAAGAAAGCAGCATGCAGCGTGCATTTAATAAATTGGCTTTAAAGAAGATATTACCACTCTGCCATATTTCAGCACGGCTGCTGCTATTACTAATAATCCCTTAATGAAAATAACATTGGCTGCTTGTCACTCCGGGGACTCTCCAGAGAAAGCTGCGCAAAGTTATGGGAAGCAAGAATGGGGTTGTTTTGTGAGTAAATGCTGAAGCTTTATGCAGCGGCTGCAGGTCATGATACAGGTGCATTAAGACGATAATGGCGGTGGACTGGCCTCCGACAGGCAGGCAGAATATTCTAAACAAATACAGCTTGATAGTGCAAAGGTGTATTTCATATGCACACAATTAGTAAAGCCCACAGGGAGCAGGATTCAATCCCTTAGGTGACACTTTGGGGCAGAGTGTTTAGTGGTGACATATTGCTAGCCTACAGGCTAGTAATGCATTCTGTTGTTTGGGAGGGGGAAGGAGGGCTGGCGCGCAAGCAGGGTGCAAGATACAGCAGCTTGGAGCAGACGGGCGAGTAATTGAACTGTAAGCTCTGCCTGTGCTCATTCCAAGACAATACACCTATTCAGTCCTCCATTTACCATGTGCGGTAAAGAAATTTGTAATGAAAAATGACAGACATTGACAATTACCGTTTTTTTTCAACGTTCCCTAAAAATTATCTCCCAGTGTGAGTAAAGGTCAGTAAAATAGTGTGGTAACATGGTGGTAATAATGAAAAAAAAGTGCGTACATATTACGTATTGTCCCAAAAGCGGTGCAGTCACTAGGCGCAGAGCCGAATGACAGCTCATCCTGCCGCCACTGAAATTCCCCCTCCGAGTTGGAGCAAACGAACACCAGAACCCCCGAAATACCCTTACGCACTATAGCATTACTGCTATAGCAGGGCCCAGGTTCAGTGCAGAGTGCCGATTCAAAACCACCTGCTTTGAGAAAAAGTTGTTTGTTAAAAATGCAGGATAAATGCAAAAAATATCATTTACTGTGGAAAAATTCCAAAGTCAAGCAAACAAAGCTCAAAAGACTCTAGACTAAAAGTAATTGGATGTGAAGTGAAAAATAGTGCCAGGTGCTTACAGGTGATAAAAATCGGTGACAAACGATGAAACAATGCACTCTTTCTCCATTATGAATTACATTTTTTTGAGGAATTTAAGTCTAAAATAAAAAATTTTTACCGACATGTTACTGCACTCTTATCACTTTTTTACTACACTTTTCCCGCAAACTATAATTTCAGGCGGAAAATATTGTGAATGTGAGTATAGTCATACTCTAGTCTGTAATTTTTGGACATTTTGTTGCCAAATACAGTAACTCATTGAGAATTGTGGCCATTGTGTGTGTATGTTGGGGAAGGGGGCGGGGAGATCTGGTACCACCATACACATGCTAGATTTTCAGCAGAGGCAGCCCCTTCTGGCCACCTTGGCCAAGAACCATTTAGCATGCGTACAAGGCTTTAGGGCTGATTTTGTTAGGTTCTTCTGAGATGGAGAACTGCAGAATGAAGGAAACCCTCAGGGATCCTAGGTATCCTGCATACATGGTCTGAGGAGTGGCCTTTCCATGAGGCGAGGTGAGGTGGAAACACATTCATTGTGATGGGGTGGGTGATGGAGGTGGGCAAGTCTTAACATGCATTGGTCTCAGTATGATCAGTATTTAACATCTCAAGTTCAATTTAACATATTGGGTATGTTTAGTCTTGAATGAGATACTTACTATTGCTAGTACTTGAGGCTTCCTCATACCAGCACAGAGGCATATCTAGAGGGGTGCAGGCATGGCTTGTACCATGGGCGCCAAAGCACCGTGGGCGCCATGCCTGCTCCTTTGCTGCACTGCCATGCTGCAACCCCATGCCTTATTTGGAATGTTGCGTGAAGCAGCATAATGTCTAGGATCACCCCTGCCCTGTCTGGCTACCAAACTTCCCTGCTTGGTCTAAAATGACATCTGAGGCTGATGGGGGCTGAACTACGAGAGTTTATATTCAGTGCAGGGATGATGGAGGCAACATCCTGTGATCACTCAAGCCTTCACTGAGGAGCTTGAAACCTGGGCTTCTGATGAAAAATGATCAATGTCATGGAACCTCTGAAAGAAGCAGCCAGTTGGCCGTGAATATACAGCTCGGGGCTGGGCAGCGGCTCTTCACTTCCATTCGCATCCCTCTCTGTGTAGCAGCCCCATATGCTGCATTACCCTGGAGTCCAGTCCTGGGTAACAGATGATAGGCAATTCCCACAGAAAGAGTGACTGATGTTTCCAGTGTTTGTAAACAATATGATGGAATATGGAAGAGTTTGAAAAAAAAAAAAAAGTTGCAGCATGTAAGAAGTCTTGGTGCTGGAAATGGCAATAAAGACAACAGAAACGAAGTTATTTCCAGATCTCAGAGCTCATGTGACATAAAGCCAAGGCATGAAAGACATGAGAGACACATGGGAGACAGGACCATGCAGGATTACCGAGGGGCTGATGTTTCCTGACAGTTTGCTATGGCTCACTGCATACTATTACTCTTCATATCTGTAACACATGACGCCATATTTCCAGTTTCCTGGCTCTGTGCACTTTCTATAAAGAGATTATGGAAGCTTATGGGACTCTAATTCGACAGGAAGCAACATCAGCGACTCACTGCCTAAGCAGATGTGAAATAAATCACCATTCTGTATGTGATTTGTATGATACGGTGCAAGCAGGCCTCGGCCTGTGATGGAACATGCATCTGAATTACTGTCACATGTTGACTCTTCCTGTAAGAAATGAATGACAACAAATATTATCTCTCCTCAAATACAGCGCGAGGCACTTTATAGAAGAGTGTGGTGATACTGGGAGAATGATGTTGTTACTGTAACACAAGGGGCTCCTGAAGGAGGCAGGAAATTTGCGCGCATGAGGCAGGTGGACAAAAAGGGTGCCGCCATTCACTCCCACTCCCATAATAAATATCGTTTAATGGGCGCCCAACAGGAAAAAAGGGCGCCGGAGAAAAATAACGTTTTACAAGCGGCGCCCGGAGACTTTTAACCACTTGCCGACCGCGCACTCATAACGCGCGTCGGCAAAGTGGCAGCTGCAGGACCAGATCTGCGTCACCGGCTGCAGGCTAATTAATCAGGAAACAGCCGCTCGCGCGAGCGGCTGTTTCCTGTCATTTCACGGCGGGGGGCTCCGTGAATAGCCTGCGGGCCGCCGATCGCGGCTCGCAGGCTAAATGTGAAAACAAGCGGAAATAATCCGCTTTGTTTACATTTGTACAACGCTGCTAACAGTAGCAGCGTTGTACCAGATCAGCGATCCCCGGCCAATCAGCGGCCGGGGATCGCTGTCACATGACAGGCAGGAGCCTGTTAGAGGCTGCACAGGACAGATCCGTTCCTGTGCAGCCTCGGATCTCCGGGGAAGGGAGGGAGGAGAGGGGGAATCCTGCGGTGGAGGGGGCTTTGAGGTGCCCCCCCCCCTGCCAGCCACACGCAGGCAGGAGCGATCAGACCCCCCCAGAACATCATCCCCCTAGTGGGGAAAAAAGGGGGTGATCTGGTCGCTCTGCCTGGTGCTTGATCTGTGCTGGGGCTGTAGAGCCCACCCAGCACAGATCATCGAAATCAGCGCTGGTCCTTAAGGGGGGGGGGGGGGGGGTAAAGGCTGGGTCATCAAGTGGTTAATGTTTTATAACTGCTACTCATGATTACACATTATTTAATGATTTATTATTTTTTAAACATTATTTTTAAACGAAAAACAGTACAATATTTGTTTTAAAAACTTTATTAATGCTTATCACAGGGGGGTCTTAGGTTTAGGCACCACCAGGGGGGTCTTAGGTTTAGGCACCACCAGGGAAGTCTTAGGTTTAGGCACCACCAGGGGGGTCTTAGGTTTAGGCACCACCAGGGGGTCTAGGAGTTAGTGATAGGTACAGGGAGGGTTCTGTGTGAGAGTAGGGTTAGGTATAGTTTTAGTAAAATTCTTATTAATCTTTTATAAAACGTTATTATACATTTCACTTTTTAAACAGGGAAGATTAACATTTTTACAATTGCCGATTTCATACACATTATTTAATGATTTATAACTTTATGAAACATTATTTTTAAACAAAATATAGCACAATTTTTTTTAAACGTTATTCATGCTTATCGTTTAAAACCCTGCGCCCCTTTTTTCCCGACGCCCTTTTTTAACGTAGGCGCTCCTGAAACCCTTTACTATAGTCAGTAGCCATGTAATCAATTAAGGATTCTTACTCATTGCCTTGATGTTAAAGGTATACTTAAAGGACAACTGAAGTGAGAAGAATATGGATGCTACCATATTGATTTAATTTTAAACAATACCAGTTGCCTGGCAGCCCTGCTGATCTATTTGGCTGCAGTAGTGTTTGAATAACACCAGAAACAAGCATGCAGCTAATCTTGTCATATCTGACATTAATAATCTGCTGCATGTATGTTCAGGGTCTGTGGCTAAAAGCATTAGAGGCAGAGGATCAGCAGGGCAGCCAGGCAGGCAACTGGTATCGCTTAAAAAGGAAGGAAATATAGCAGCCTCCATATACCTCTGTCTTCAGTTGTCCTTTAAGCATTAAAGTGCCCACGCCGTACTTCCGCGACCCTCCAGCCAGCAGCGACATCCCCATGAAAGCTGGCCAGTCATGGCCAGTCGGAGGCTACTGTGTATGCGCGGCCCCGAGCCATGCACACCCTGAACGCATCCCCGTTGCCTGAAGCATTCTGTGCAATAGCAATTTTCCCATACTGGGCATGTGCAGAACGCTGCCATGCACGGGGACGCAACAAGGTGTGAGGCGGCCTGCTCTCAGGGGGTTGCCACTGCTGGCCGGGGGTCTTGAAAGGATGGTGCGGGCACAGGATGACTGCGGGGGGCTGCAAAAAGCCCCAGGTACGCTAAAGGGTACCTGAAATTAGTGAAAAGAAAAGTTTTATACATAACTGGGGCTTCCTCCAGCCCCCTTCAGGCTGATCGGTCCCCCGCCTTCCTCCTCCGCCACCTGGATCCGTCTCTAGGTGGATCTGGATCTAGGTAATCTTGCAAGTTGGCACCAGTCGGTGCAGGCGCAGTCCGGCTGCACGCGCTCCCCTGTCATGGGCCTGGAGCATTCTGCTTCAGCTCAAGTTCAAACATAACAACAACAAAAATAGGGATACAAACAGGGCCGGTTTAAGCAGCAATGGGGCCCCAGGGCAAAATAAACCTGGGGGGCCCCCCCAACATATACCCCGGGACAAAAATCGGCATTAGGGGACCTTTTTTGCAGCTGGTATAGTCAGGGTGTGAAGCCCCAATCGGTCGGAGCTCCACATTCTGGCTATCCCAGCCTGCATGGGGGACAAGGGGTTAAAAAGTTTCAGGAGGGGGGACCCCACATAATTTATTTTTTTTTTAAATTCCCACACTCTAAACATAAAAAAAAAATTGGGAAAATAGGAAAAAATGCCAGGGATCTTCATACAGCCATATTGCGGCTGTATAGCGATCCCTGGCCAAAGCGCTGCGGCTGCGTATGGGCCCCCTGGACCCCCGTCAGGAAATTTATTGTGCTTTCGTTTGATGGATGTAAAATTACACTACCGTTAGGTTTGCTACTAAAAGTGACATTTACCGCATTTAAAAGTATACTTTTTTCCTTCGAAACTTTAAAATCGATTTTCTCAAAAACTATGAGGTCTTTTTGAAAAATTGTTTTTTCCTCTTATTCCTAATGATCTCTTTAACATATCCTGCAAATTTAGGGTTTCTAGCATTTAGGGTGGATTTGCTATTAACCATTAAAGTCGGCAGGTTTTTAAATGTGTATTTTTTTTTCCTTTGAAACTTTAAAATCGATTTTCTCAAAAACTATAAGGCTGATTTGAAAAAAATGTTTTCCTCTTGTAGCCACTGGGGGCCCCTACAAGCTCTGGGGCCCTGGGGCAGCTGCCTCCTTTGCCTTAATGGTAGCGCCGGCCCTGGATACAAAGCTTGTGCTAACATGTTCAGTAGTAGAATATACTGCACATCCAGTTCTCCTCCCAGTGATGTGTTTCCAAGGAAGCACTGAGGGCTGGTGCACACCAAAACCCGCTAGCAGATCCGCAAAATGCTAGCAGATTTTTAAACGCTTTTTTTTATTTTTATGAGGCGTTTTGCTAGCGTTTTGCGGATTGCTGCTGCGGTTTTCAGTATAGTAGATTTCATATATTGTTACAGTAAAGCTGTTACTGAACAGCTTCTGTAACAAAAACGCCTGCAAAACCGCTCTGAACAGGCGTTTTTCAGAGTGGTTTGCGTTTTTCCTATACTTAACATTGAGGCAGAAACGCATCCGAAATCCAAAAAATGCCTCACCCAGGCATTTTTCGTTTCTGCAAAACGCCTGCCGCTCTGGTGTGCACCACCCCATTGAGATACATTGACCAAGCAGATCCGCAGCTGCAAGCGGATCTGAAAACGCCCAAAAAGCCGCTCGGTGTGCACCAGCCCTAAATGAGGATTTATCATCACTCCAGTCAGAGATGATTTTAAGTAAAATGGGGCCCTGGGCAAAAATGAATACGGGGGCCCTTACATTTTCATACTGTACTGACAGTAAACTTGTAACCTCTACAGACCCTGACTTGTGGGCACTGATGATCGCAATCAGCTAATTATAATTACGCAAAATTGTGCGTATATTTTTTAAATTGTTAATTTAATTGATTTTGTATGAGCAATCATAATTACGCATGAATTTACATGTCATTTTTGCAAAGTGGTAGGAGGTGCCTGGATAGATGCAGTATGTATTGACAATAATGTTACCTCTATAGTATAAGATAATACAATTTGGTCCTACCTTAAGAATTCAGTAGGCCGTGGTATAATTAACAGATATTTATTGGGCACTTTAAAAGACAATGCGTTTCACGGTGTGAGCCACTTCCTCAGGTTCAGTACAGTGCTTTAAAGTAATTAAACACGGCATTCAGAAACTAGATTACAATAATCAAGTCTATACAATCCTCTATAATAAAACCCCTGTGTCCCTGCAGAGCTCTGTCTCTGTGTGCGCAGCACGGTTGTGCGCAGCACGGTCCCAGACAGCAGTTGGGACTGAAGGAGGGGTCAGTGAGCCAGGCGGGTGTGTGCACGTGCGCGGTGGGCACGCACGTAGGTGCAGCAGGTGGGTGCGCATGCGAAGTTAAAAGACCTAGAGTCTGTTTTTAAACGGGCTTGGGTCTACTAGTATATAAAATAAATTGAATTAATTAAATACAGATTATATACATTCATAAAGCAAAACAACAGATTTAAACAGCCTAGTAATTTAAGAAGAGCTGTTAGCTCTAAGGGCCCATTCACACATAAGCGGTTAGCGGGAGATTCCTGCTAATCGCTAAAGCTCTAGCGCTTTTTAAAGCACTAGTGCTATTTTATCCTATGGCAGTGTTCTCACTGCCAATCTCAGCATTTTCTGGGGGATTCTGGAGTGATTTATAAGCACTGTACCGCGATCGTTCGAGAATCGCGGAAGTGTCCAGTGATTTTTACCGCGTTAATCGCAGAAAAGTCACTTGTGCACAACCGTTTTGCCTTTTTAGATGTAAATGGGGCCTAATACATTTTTGCGCATGGAAAAACACAGAACACTACATCTAATGGAAATGAACCCTAATCCATCATTTTTCCGAGTTGGGCCGCTGCCCACCAAAGCATAGCCCCCTTTTAGCGAGCACATTGCCCAAAAGTAACCTTTTGGCGTCAGATGAGGATTCTGCGGATAAAAATTCAATGTTGAAATGTTTGCCTTGACCTGAAGCATCCCAATTACAGGCACTTCTCTCTGAGAGTGGCGCAGCTGCAGAGTTCCGTGCCGCAGGAAGTAGCGGATGATGGCGGCATTCCAGAGCGGGTGCCCTAAAAGCATTTCTACACAGATAAAAACAATCTTCATCCCTGATTACCTTTACAGGACTAGGTAAACATTCATACCCGAGTTCTGCTTTAAGAAAATTCTCTGATGAGACCTTAAAAATAAGAGTGAAAATAAATACCGCCCGCTGTCACTCTGCAGGCAGGCGCCATATTCAGCTCCGCAGATTGGCTTCAAGTATAAAAATATCAGACTGCAAGAGGCACTTATAATGTGCATGTCCTCCCCATGCTGCTGCGGCAAGGATTCCGGTCCCCAGCTTATATCCCTTAACCTGGTTACGCTGCAAAATAAGACAGTGATTGATGGTGTCACTTCAGACTGCATGAGTGGCACAGCCTGGCCTGTCACACCCGATCTGATCTGAAGATTCCCAGTCTATTCCCTCAGCCTCCCATCATCCTGAGATGTCCCTAATCTCCAGATCTCATGCTAGAGGCCAGGAAACCATGCTGCGCAGAGTAGATCACAGCGAGAGAAAGAGGGACTTTAGCGAATAGGGGAAAATAAAAAGCAATACATAGCACGTTGTGATGTTAACAAATAGAAGAGAGATCAAGAAACAATTGATATATGCCATGTAATTTGTTCATGTTGTTTGATCCAGAATGAGCCTGCATGTAATCATCTATACTACTGGCATACATGAAAAAAACAAGACAGCATCAACTGCCATTATTTATATCCACACCCCCTAACAATGCGATAGGCTAAAAGGTTGTTTTTTTAATATATATATATATAATTGAGTAAGTGCCTCATCCTTCAAGCAAGAAGAAGAAGTAGCGCCCTGTCCCAAGGGCCAGTCCTACACTTGCCGCCGAGCAGGAGGGGGTAGCGGGTAGAAAAGGGGTATTGGGCAGAGCGGCAGGTAGGGGGGTCGGCCCTCCCTCACCTGGGTCCCCCATCTGCGCACCCCCTATAGCCTAATTTCTATAATATATACACTCTAATGAGTTCTGGTTCACCATGAGCTTGCTGGTTAGTCTGTATCTCTACAAGCCCTACTCCAGAGCCAAATTAATCCATGCCATACACTGATGAAGATTAAACAATCTGAAACAGTCTGTATGCATGTTGGATTATTATGGTTCTGTACAAATTAACAAGCTGACACATCATTGCATGCCAGCGGTTCTGGAGGTGTGTTTAGCTTCTAAGGGTGCAATGGTTAATTTGCATATATTCAGCAGTGGTGCTCTGGGAGACATCTCAAGCTCACTCCAACCATGAATTATCGCAAATTCTTTCTGTTTTAAGAAAGCAAACTTTTGTTTTCCTTAGTATTTTAGTAAGGGGGCTTTTAGGACCATTGTAGCCCCTCACGCACTCCAATGAGTTCTGGTTCACCATGAGCTTGCTGGTTAGTCTGTGCCTCTCAGTGTTACAATCCCTAGTGCATAGAGCCAAATTAATCCATGCCATGCACTGATGAGGATCAACCAATCTGAAACAGTCTGTAGGCATGTTGGATTATTATGACTCTGTACAAATAAACAAGCTGACACATCGTTGCATTCCAGTGGTTCTGAAGGTATGTTTAGCTTCTAAGGGCAACAATTTGCAAACTGAAACACTCCAAGCTGAATTATCGCAAATTCTTTCTGTTTTAGGAAAGCAAACTTCTGTTTTCCTTAGCTTAAGTTCAGCAGCAGGGCCGGATTTGTACTTACCAGTGCCCTAGGCCTGCTGTCACCAAGCGCCCCCCCCCGCAACCACCACCACCACCAAAAAACATTCTGGTCAACTATCTGACTAGTGATCACTGGTTTGAATGGGCCCATTTCAGTTGTGCTGCTGTGCCCCTCATTGAACAAAGAATCAGTGGATGCTCTCTGTCCTCTCACGATGGAAATTTGCGCTCCTCCCCGAATGTGCACAGCAGCCGATAGTGTTCTGGGCATGCATACTTGAGAAATTACGGTGATGTATGATCGGTACTTGTCAAGAATGCATAACACTATACTGGCCTCGGTTGCTGTGCACATCTGGGCAGGAGCAGGAAATTACAGGGAGCTCAAGTGGCCAGAGCATGCGCTGCTTCTTTATCCTCTGTGCGACTGGCTGCAGTCAGAGCCACAAACAGGTGACAGGGAGCGTGAGTGGCCAGAGCATGCACTGCTTCTTTGTCCTCTGTGCGACTGGCTGCAGTCAGAGCCACAAATAGGTGGCAGGGCAGAGCAATGGAGAGAAGCCCATCCAAAACAGAGAACAGGTAAGTAGCAAACATCCTGTCAAGACCCACTTTGGATGTTCTGTTGTAATTACAGTGGACCTGAACTCAGAACTTCCTCTCTGCTCTAAAAGATATGCAACAACATAACCTTTACATAAAAACATTTTTGTTACAGCTGATACAAATCCTGCAATAAATAGACAGTGTGTCTAATTCCTACTTTCATGGAAGCAAATATATTAACATCTTGTGCTTTAAAATAAGATTATATGCTGTGGCAGTCAGGTGACACAGGGAAGATATCAAATTTGTGATTAGACACAGATGTGGAAGAATTCGAAAGGTTCTCTAAATACATACAGGGTGCATTTCTCTGTTTTCCTTCTGTCCTGTGCAAGAGTTCAGCTCCACTTTAAAGCATCTGAATGACATTTATTTATATTTGCTGAAAAATCTACGTATCTCTTTTGAATGCTGAATGTACATAATAATAACATATTGGCAGTATACAGCAACAAAGTATGAAGAAGAAGGCTTATTAGCAGAAAGATTACTCTTTTTCTTTTAAGCCAATAAATGGTATCATCCTGATTAAAAACTCTCTGCTTTTACTGATGGCTAAGATGGTAGAATGCTCTAATGCTACAGGAAAGCAGAAGGATGCCAAACCATACAAACTAGCATAGAGGTAGTAACAGCTCAGGTGACAGTGACAGTTTAGCAATGAAAGGGAAGCATACAGCATTTTTATTCCAGGCTGCAGCAGTTCTCATAGATGGTCGGAGCTGACGGACAGAAAATGAGTCAGGAAAGAGTTAACTTAAGCAGAGAGGAGATCACTGGCTAGGAAGAAAAAAAAGCAATAAATTACGGCTAGATAAGAAAGTGTAATGTACAACTGCTGGGGTCAGTCAGTGTCACAGCTGTAAAAAAGAAGGCAAAGAAACTAGCAGAAATGTTTGTGAATGCCTGCATTAGAACTCCACTTGTACTGTATGTCGATCATAATTGGATCACCAGGTAGCAGTTATGATTGATCCTGATTGTTATAACACATCAGGAAGTGAGAGGTGCAGGGATTGGGGAACTCTGGAATTCATCTATTAGTGCAGAGCAGGGCGCTGGATGGCTGCGCTGTGGGAACAGAGGAGATGATTTACTTTGACATATGACCTCTTCTCTTTCCAAGTCCTGCCGCCCTTCTGATCTTATCTGATTTTATCGCCCTAGGCCGTGGCCTTTGTGGCCTTTGCAGAAATCCGGGCCTGTTCAGCAGCAGACGCTATTAGTAAGAGGCAGTGGGCAGGGATAACTCACCTCTTCCGCGTTCCAGCATGCATTCCACTGTCGTCACTTCCTGCAATGCAGTCCACTTACAATACAGTGGGCGGCATTGCAGGAAGTGACAGTAGAACGCACGCTGGAACGCGGAAGAGGTGAGTCATACCCGCCTGCTGCCTCCCTTTAATAGCGGCGGCTGCTGCTGACTTAAGCTAGAGGGGGAACGCAGATGGGGGACCCAGGTGAGGGAGGGGTGTCCGACCCCCCTCCCCGCCGCTCTGCCCAATACCCCCTTCCTGCCCGCTACCCCCTTTAGCTCGGCGGCAAGTGTAGGACCAGCATTCATAATTATGCGGCGTATGCTACGCCGCAGGTCGGCTAGTGTATATATATATATATATATATATATATAATCCAATGGGGTCAGCAGCTCTCACGATCAGAACGTTCTTTGTGTGCACGCAACTGGGGTGGCCCAATTCCCACAAGAGTAGATAAGAAACAACAAGGAGTTGCAGAGACGTGAGGTCATGTGGATTGATAAATTGGGAACTCTGTTCCCTAAAGGTCTTAATAAAGATTTTGACTTGCACTTATTTCTGTAATTTCTCCCTTCCTAGGTACATTTTTTGTTTTTGATGTTTGGTTCACACCATACCAGATGAAGATTGGATATACAGATAAAGATTTGTGGACTAATGGACTTTTTTCCAGATAAGTGTGATAATAACACTACTTGGACTGTGAGGGTTAATCCCATCGGGGGTGGTTCACATTGTGATGTCATTTCCTATCTGTCTGTTTGGGCGGGTATATAAATGCAATGAGTTACAATTAACATTTGGCATTGAAAAAGGCTGGGGACACTGTTTGCCTGTATAACCTGTGTGGAGCTCAAATAAAAGAGCAGTGTGCTGCAACTCCTTGTTGTTTCTTATATATATATATATATATATATATATATATATATATATATATATATATATATATATATATATATATATATATATATATATATACTATATATACAGCATATGTATATATGTATATATATATATATATATATATACTATATATACAGCATATGTATATATGTATGTATATATATATATATATATATATATATATATATATATATATATATATATATATATATATATATATATATATATATATATATATATATATATATATATATTATACAAAAACTACTTGCTTGGCAGTTGGAGACGGGCGTTATTTCTCAAAATGCAACAAGGTTCGCAGACAGGAAACTGTCAGGACCTACATCACACTGTGGGAGGGGTTTCACCACAATATCAGCCATACAGACCTCCCTGATGATCTATTTGTGAAAAGGTAAAGATTTCTCATGGGAAAGGTGGTATCAGCTACTGATTGGAATGAAGTTCAATCTGAGGTTACATACAGTTTCTCTATAAACTATTGTACTGAAATGCTTTCAGAAGGTCAGGTTACTAAATGCAGAATAATTCTCGGTGCCAACTTACTCCCCATGCAGTTCTATGGGACTATTCAAAATTATGCATTCAGGGGTGCCCCCCCCCCCCCCCCCAAAAAAAAGGAAAACCTTGTTTTGCCCACATGCTCAACAACTGCACACACACACTTTAAATGTAGCCTGCCTTTATGACTCTGAGTCCCACTTAAAATGAATCAGAGACACAGCACCCTCATGTATTTTACCATATATATCAGTGGGAACATTAGAGAAAACACCTACCCTGCTTTCTGTTTCATTCTTCACTGCTCAGCCGGCTTGTTAACAGCCCTGATAAAATCCCTGACTGAGCATTCAGTCTGGCTTTGCTCAGGAATCATTATAGCTGAGTCCGCCTTCCCTGATGTCTTTTCAAGCCCAAACCAGCCCCCTTCTGGCTCTGCTATAATGACTCAGCTATGATAATTCCTGAGCAAAGCCAGACTGAATGCTCAGTCAGGGATTTTATCAGGGCTGATAACAAGCAGGCTAAGCAGTAAAGGATGAAACAGAGAGCAGGGTAGGTGTTTTCTCTAATGTTCCCACTGATATATATGGTATAATACATGAGGGTGCTTCGTATCTGGTTCACTTTAAAGTGGTATGAAATTAAGCATTTCTTCTTTGTTCTAAAGTATTTGTTACAGCAAAAAAAGGTTCTACCAGAAAAAAACCACCGGTAACAAAACAGCATTCAAACAGTTGAAGTGAACCAGAGACGAAGCACCCTCATGTATTTTACCATGTATATAAATCGGAACATTAGAGAAAACACCTACCCTGCTCTCTGTTTCATTCTTAGGAAAACATGTTTTTACTAAATGCTATGTCAGAGTTTACTCCCTTATTAAGGAGAGCAGCACAACATGCACATACTTATGTAGCTGTGGCTGCACACCCTCCTTACTCAGCAGCGCATAACAGCAGACGTAACAATAGACCCTGCAAGGGATGCCTCCGCAGGGGGGGGGGGGGGCAGAAGCCACAGTGGGCCCATGGGGGGAAAAGTTTGAGAGACTGACAGCTAAGGGCATGGAGAGAAAAAATGCTCTCGCACCATTGTTATATTGACTGCATGTGTCAAGCACACAGATAAGGACTCATACACACTTTGGAATTTGTACACTGTTCCTGCTCCCTAGGGTTCGTAAAAAAAATCTGTCTCTCACTGCTGCAAAGTTCTGTTGACTAGATGTACAACCTTACAAACAAAGGAGTCACATTTTGAAAAAAAGTTGTAGACTTTCCCTCTTCAGCAAAAGGATTCCTAGATCCTTATCACACACAGGCTAATGACCTTATGGCTCTGATTGCTTTTACAACACAGTGGAGTGGAGATTGATGTCTGACTGTTGCTGCCTCATTGAGAGCTTGTTGTCTCACATGGAGTCCAAGATCCTGTAATAACAGTATCATTCAGTGACATTCTGAATGTTTTGCCAAAGTTACAATAAATACTATATCTTATGTTCAGCATGTCATTATTGTACCTCCATTTAGCATGTGCTCTCATGTAGTAAAATAATAAGGCTGAGTGTGTGTGTGTATGTACTGGGAGCAGAGCTGCGACAAGGGACTTGTCGGCTGCAAGGGGCTGGAGGAAGCCCAGGGTAAGTAGATCCGGGGGTAGCATAGATTGCCTGACATTTCCTTTAAGTCTATGGGCTTGATTCAGTAAGCAGTGTTAACTGTTAGCACGCTTCTGATAAGGCCATTATCATGCCTTATCTCAGTTTGGGCGTCTTAAAATCAGATTGTGCGCAAAGATCCGCGCGCAAAGTTTTGCGCGCGCACAGCGCAGTGCGTGCGAAGTGCCCGTTCATATCTATGCGACGTTCCGCACGCACCGCGCTGTGCGCGCGCAAAGTTTTGCGCACAGGTCTTTGCGCGCGATCTGTTTGTAGAAACAGTGCTAACCTGCTTAGCACCCTGGTTAACACGCCTAAAGTCTTTAGGCGTGCTAAGTAGGTTAGCACCGTTTACTGAATCAAGCCCTAAGTGTTTTTATCTGCATAGGGAAAACACATTGGTCCTCAGTTTTCCTGTGCAGAAAGCGAAGGGGGTGGGGGGCCCCATCCAAAGTTTTGTGGGGGGGGGCAGTGATGTCTAGTTACGCCCCTACATAACAGGGCTGCCATCAGAAATTTCTGGGCCCCATACTACCGTAGTAAAACCTACTGTGCCCCTCCCCCCCACACACACCCACACTCAGAATCACAAAATGTAATGTAAAAATCGGCCGAGGCGAACGCAGCCACACTGACTGACGGTAACAGTAAAAAAGGGCGCAGGAGGCTAGTGGACAAATCGGGCGCCGCCATTCACTCCCATAATAAATATCGTTTAATGGGCGCCCGATAGGAAAAAAGGGTGCCGGAGAAAAATAACGTTTTAAAAGCGGCGCCCGGAGACTTAATGTTGTATTACTGCTTCTCATGATTACACATTATTTAATGATTTATACATTTTTTAATATTATTTTTAAACGAAAAACAGTACAATATTTTTTTCAAACATTATTTTTAAACGAAAAACAGTACAAATTTTTTTTTTACATTATTTTTAAACGAAAAAAACGCACAATATGTTTTTGAAACTTTATTAATGCTTATCACAGGGGGGTCTTAGGTTTAGGCACCAACAGGGGGGTCTTAGGTTTAGGCACCAACAGGGGGGTCTTAGGTTTAGGCACCAACAGGGGGGTCTTAGGTTTAGTCACCAACAGGGGGGTCTTAGGTTTAGGCACCAACAGGGGGGTCTTAGGTTTAGGCACCAACAGGGGGTCTTAGGTTTAGGCACCAACAGGGGGGTCTTAGGTTTAGGAACCAACAGGGGGTCTTAGGTTTAGGCACCAACAGGGGGGTCTTAGGTTTAGGCACCAACAGGGGGTCTTAGGTTTAGGCACCAACAGGGGGGTCTTAGGTTTAGGCACCAACAGGGGGGTCTTAGGTTTAGGCACTAACAGGGGGGTCTAGGGGTTAGGGGTAGGTACAGGGAGGGTTACTTAGGCACCAACAGGGGGGTCTTAGGTTTAGGCATCAACAGGGGGGTCTAGGGGTTAGGGGTAGGTACAGGGAGAGTTACTTAGTAATTTTTTTTTAAACGTTATTATACGTTTCACTATTTAAACGAAAGATTAACGTTTTTACAATTGCCGATTTAATGCACATTATTTAATGATTTATAACTTTATAAAACATTAATTTTAAACGAAATACAGTACAATACATTTTTAAACGTTATCCATGCTTATCGTTTAAAACCCCGCGCCCTTTTTTCCCAGCGCCCCTTTTTAACGTACGCCTGACTGACAGTCTGTACATTCTGTGACAGACTTGCAGCTGGAGCCCATGTGGGCGGCATTGTTCATGTTCACCGGGCTCCAGAATTACTCGGGCCCCATACTGCAGTCCCATCTATGATGCTCTAAAGGCGGCCCTGGCACATAAGCATAGAGACGGGAGCAGAGTTTTGGTGATGGCGTAATGGGAAGAGAGTGATGTCTCCCCAGCCCCCACTCACAACCGGGGGAGCTATGGTTATGACCCAGTCTGCATTGTAATGTAACACTTTATTCTAACTTGCATCCATTGCAGTTCACACACATTATAACGTACGTGTTGTGCAATGTGCACCTTGTGAATCCACCCTTTGGATCTCTAGCTTTCCTAGATAGTGATATATAAGAGAATTATGTTTTGTTTATAAAGGCACAGAGAGTGCATAGAGGGTTTATTGAGAAAATTGTAATTGTTATGGTCACACCTGACTAGAATTTTCATTCTCCTGTAAAAGTTGTATGAACGATTTTCAGTCGCAAAGTCAAAAACTCACAATAACCAGACCTAGCAAGGCTAGATAGCTTTACTAAATTGAAATTAATAGTAGTTGCATCTTGGCCATAATGGTAGTATTCGGCACATTGAAAAAGGATGGGGCCAGATGTACTGTACATGAACTTAGTAGCAGTATAACCTAGACTACGTTCATTGTGGTGCATTGTGGTGCGGTGCAATGGCTGGTTTGTAACACGGCTTCCTGCACTGCAATGCACCGCTTATGGCAACAATCACAGTGCGGCAGGTGCAGCAGTCCCCTCACCTGGCTTCAGTGTTGGTTTGGGTGCTGTGCTCACTCGGCTGGCCTGGTGATATTGTGCTGGGTTGGCTGGCAGTGACGTTGGCAGGCCACTATACTGACCATGATGGTGGCTGGCAGTGATGCTGGGCTGGCTGGCTGGCTGTGATGCAGGCTGGCTGGCCATGATGCTGTCTGGCTGGCTGTGATGCAGGCTGGCTGGCCATGATGCTGTCTGGCTGGCTGTGATGCTGGGCTGGCTGACCATGATGCTGTCTGTCTGGCTGTGATGCTGGGCTGGCTGGCCGTGATGCTGGATGGATGGCTGTGATGCAGGCTGGCTGACCATGATGCTGTCTGGCTGGCTGTGATGCTGGGCTAACTGGCAGTGATGCTGGATGGATGGCAGTTAGTGGTGTTCATCACAAGCTCGTGATCATGAGTAACTCGTGATCACAAGTTATTTTTTCCGATCACGAGGTCGTAATCGGCATTCGTGATCGACTCTCGATCACGAATGCACTCGTGATTGCACTTGTTACCTGACTCGTGATCAAGAGTTACTTGTGATCACTGGTCGTGATTCGTGATTAAAAACCTGCCGAGTTAAACGGTTAATAGCAAAGCCCCCTTACATGCTAGAAACACCAAATTTGCCAGATATGTTAAGAAGAACAGTGGGAACAAGAGAAAAAATGACAGTTAATGTGCAATATTTACCACATTTAAATGTATACTTTTTTCCTTTGAAACTTTAAAATCGATTTTCTCAAAAACTATAAGGTCTTTTTGAAAAGACCTCTTGTTCCAACTTTTCTTCTTAAAGAAAATCTGTAACAAAAAAAACTCCCCTGGCGGGTACTCACCTCGGGTGGGGGAAGCCTCCGGATCCTATTGAGGCTTCCCCCGTCCTCCTCGGTCCCACGGTGGCGGCGAAAATCCTCCCGGAGCATCAGAGACGTATTTACCTCCGTGGCTCCAGTGCAGGCGCAGTATCCGCTCCTTCCCATGGAGATAGGCTGAAATTGCCGATCTCCGTCGGGCCGCTCTACTGCACAGGTGCAAGTCTGCGCAGTAGAGCGGACCAGACGGAGATCGGCTATTTCCGCCTATCTCCGTCAGAAGAGCCGCAACAGCTCCCCCGCTGGAGCATGGAAAGGTAAATATTGAACAGGCTGTCGGGTCTGTCCGGCCGCTGCTCGGAGCGAGACCCGGTTGGGACAGAGGAGGACGGGGGAAGCCTCATTAGGATCCTGAGGCTTCCCCCTCCCGAGGTGAGTACCCCCAGGGGGCAGTTTGATTGTTACAGTGTCTCTTTAACATATCTGGAAATTTTGGTGTTTCTAGCATGTAAGGGGGCTTTGCTATTAACAGCTAAAGTTGGTTTTAGCAGGTTTTTATTTACAAATACTTTTTTCATTTGAAACTTTAAAATCGATTTTCTCAAAAACGATAAGTTCTTTTTGAAAAAAGTTCACCCAAGGCGGCCCAAAAAAAGGTAGATACTTACCTAGGTAGATAGTCCAGAAGTTTCCCATCTCCTGCGTGACCCCACCCCACCATTGCTGTGCATAGTGCCTCTGAACATATCCGACAAGAGCTTGTTGGATATGCTAGACAGCAGGTAGGAGGTGCGCAATGGTTCATAAGCAGGTAACAAAGGTTTAACGGAGTCCTACCTAAATGAGGACTCACTTAGGAACTTCAAATAGATGACTTTATTTTATCACTGGACAGTGGACAATGCTACAAGCAGCTTTGGTAGTATGTATCAATCTAGGTTGCCTATTGTTGGATATGCTCTCATGGCTGTGTTTCCCAGCTGTGTCCCCTACCCTTCTCCCCATTGTATAAATAAGATGTCCCTGAAGTACCTCATATATTGAAGACCTCTGTTTACAATTCCCACCATGCAGTGTAATTCACCATGTCAGCGTTTCCCAGTGAATAAATAGTCAGCATTTATAGTCTATAAAATGACTACCACCATAGAGTAGACACAAGTGAGGCAGTGAATTTTACTGAATAATATACCAGGAGGGCAGACAGGAGGGAAGCCGGTGCACAGCCTCCCTGAATCCAATAAACTACTGATAAAGCCGTCCACTTTGCAGGCGTCTCCTGACATGTTTACTCAGAGACTTGGCGAAATCCTCATAAAGTCCCCTCGTCCTCTCCACTGACATATTTAACCACTAAACTCTGTGTGGTCACAAGTGGTGACTGATCCTCTCAATTCTGTACACATCGGCTTCCCAGAAGCCCTCTGACTCCAGAGGATTAATTCCGTGGAGCGTAGGCAGGTGAGATGAACGTCTCGGGGAGTGACAACACAAAGTGACATGGCACCGGTGACTCCCGCTTTATTAAAGTGAGGAGCTTAGAGCACATCCTGCTGATATTTGACCTGCATGCTCATCTGGAGAGACATCTTCATCCACTAATGGCCTAGCGCACAGCTTATTGTTATTACATTTCTGGGGCTGAATCACTTTGTACCCCTTTTACTCTGCTGGGATCCCTATTTTAGTCTATAAATATACAATTTAATGCCTACGTTTATGAAAACAGCCTAAGTTGTTAATGTGGAAAGGGTGAAATTCTTGGAGCTTAACTTACGGACCAGAGACTGCTGGCACGGTAAAACGGCGCTTACCGATGAATCACCGCAATAATACGTCGCCCCCGCCGGTCACGCCGTTCTATCCCCGTTGCAGGTCCCCCTCTCTGCTGTTCCTGTGATAGCAGAGCTTACATTGGCTCCTAACGCTGTCAATGGGATTGGCTTACAGTGATGACAGGGTCAGGAGCCAAAGAAACCGGCTCCTGACTGGCTCATACAGCTCTGCTGATACATAGACGGCAAAGCGAGTGATCTGCGGTGGGGAGAGAGCGGTGCGATCGGCGGAACCGCATGGCGACGAGCATTGAAATTATGTTCTGTCAGATCCGCGCAGCCACATGCAGGACATAGATTTCAACTGAGTCGGTCCGGAATCTATAAGTAAATAAAAAGCGCCCCTATGGGGTACTTACGTCAGTAGGGGGAAACCCCTGAAAATCCACTAAGTAGCTTGTCGGCAGTGTGTGAAGGCGCACGAGCACCTGAAGCACACAGCAATATTTACCTTTGGGATCCAGCGCAGACGCAGTACCCAATTAGGTCCACTATACTGCGCAGGCGTCCAATTGGGTCCTCTCTACTATGCAGGCCTAAGATGCCTGCACAGTAGAGTGGACCAGATTGGGCTTGGCCATTTCCACCGGAGCCCGAGGGGGAAGATAGTACTGCGCCGGCACTGCATCGCAAAGGTAAATATTGCCATCTGCTGCGGATCATGGGAGCCAGCACCAGATCACCGCTGCACAGGAGCAGAGGGGAAGCCTCACTAGGATCCAGAGGCTTTCTCCTCCCGAGGTAAGTACCCTGCAGAGGCACTCTTTTTTATTACAGGTTTCTTTAAAGCTAAGTGCACACGCTAGATTTAACTCGGCTGAGGCAGGCAATCAAGAATCTTGTGAGAATGTTGCATTTATACAGAAGTCCCCCAATGTCACCTACAGATCCGTCATGACAGATCTTTAGCGATAAAAGATTCTTGTTGCAGGTACTGAACAGCAAGTAAAACAAGTATTTAAAAAAATAGATGTAAGCTTTAACAATGGCAGAGAAAGAACCTGACATCAACGAGTGAGGAAGAGCAATCTCGCTATGGTGTACACCAGTCCAGCACTTATGTAGAAGCGACGAGAAAAACACAAACAAGTCCGGGAGCCCACTCTGGTGCAGTATCGTTAGTGTATATGGAAAAAGGTGCAAACAAGCAAAATATATACTCACAAGTCTGGGTTGCAGCAAAGGCAACCACTTGTGTTAGCAGGTGGAGAAATACCGTCTCCACTCGGCCTTGTGCTTCCCAGCTGGTCGCTGCTCCTGGTAAAAAATGATTTTACGTCGGGAATCTCGACTCCAATCACCCTCGATATACTATGTATATGAGGGAGGGTAACTGCTTAAGAACGGGATAGGAGGAGCCCGGTCTAGGAAGCGTCACAGTATTCGATAACACTGCAATGGATGGTTGCTCCAATCACTATAACATATAGAATAATAAAAATAGTCCTACCTCACAGGCGTATGGCAGGACATACAGGCTCAAAAGAGTCACGATTAGATAATCGAACTTTTTTATTTTGACAATTGGTGCACTTCGACAAACGCGTTTCTCGGCTCAACGCCGCTTCTTCAGGTCAATACGAATGCCTTTAATAACAAATGGCGACTTTCAGATAACGTTATCACAGTAAAAATCTAAAGATCTTATATCATAATACACTTTAAGCAAAAGGGTGTAAAGCAATACTATCCTGACAGTACAAGAAATAAAGTGATTACACTAGATCATACCCCTAAAAAAAACAAAAACAATCATGTAAAGGATATATAGCATCAATAAATAAATAAATAAATAAAACTTTATAAATGAAAACTTTCCCTAAAATTTTTTGCAATGCTGTACCTACTCTCGTATATGTGTGTTCAGGTGACCGATAGAACTAACTTCTATGTGCTTTCGCACCTCTGTATGTGTATATGTGCGTGTACAACGTTGTTCCCAGTCCTCTATGCATGATAGAAAGTGGTGGGGGGCACATAGTACAGTATACCATGTGTGGAGGGTAGGGAGGAAATAGCTCCCTTGAGGTACATAACGTCGGAGGGGCTGACTAGCTGTGTGGCTAGGTGGGAAAAGACAAGTAGGGGACTCAGATCATATTACCAGCCGTTTTCAGCAAGATGCGGCTGAATGGCCGACTGTACTACAAGGAAGAGCTGGCTGTTAGGTCTCTCCCGGGAAGGAGAAGCATGTGGATAAAAGGAGGCTGGTTCTATGCGTATACTGCCCCGATAAGGGCATGCGTGTAGGGCTGATATGTAGCGTGGAGCTGGTGGGTACAAGGATATGGGAGGCATACCTGTGATATTCGTGGGTCACGTTTCCGGGCGCCTAAGAAGCGCAATGTGCAGAGCAGGGGGTTAATAAAGTTTCCATCTCTCAAGGTGGGCGTGTGCGCATATGCTAACGTCACTCCCCATGTTTCTCCTTCCCGGGAGAGACCTAACAGCCAGCTCTTCCTTGTAGTACAGTCGGCCATTCAGCCGCATCTTGCTGAAAACGGCTGGTAATATGATCTGAGTCCCCTACTTGTCTTTTTCCACCTAGCCACACAGCTAGTCAGCCCCTCCGACGTTATGTACCTCAAGGGAGCTATTTCCTCCCTACCCTCCACACATGGTATACTGTACTATCTGCCCCCCACCACTTTCTATCATGCATAGAGGACTGGGAACAACGTTGTACACGCACATATACACATACAGAGGTGTGAAAGCACATAGAAGTTAGTTCTATCGGTCACCTGAACACACATATACGAGAGTAGGTACAGCATTGCAAAAAAATTTAGGGAAAGTTTTCATTTATAAAGTTTTATTCATTTATTTATTTATTGATGCTATATATCCTTTACATGATTGTTTTTTTTTTTTTTTTTTTTAGGGGTATGATCTAGTGTAATCACTTTATTTCTTGTACTGTCAGGATAGTATTGCTTTACACCCTTTTGCTTAAAGTGTATTATGATATAAGATCTTTAGATTTTTACTGTGATAACGTTATCTGAAAGTCGCCATTTGTTTTTAAAGGCACTTGTATTGACCTGAAGAAGCGGCGTTGAGCCGAGAAACGCGTTGTCGAAGTGCACCAATTGTCAAAATAAAAAAGTTCGAATATCTAATCGTGACTCTTTTGAGCCTGTATGTCCTGCCATACGCCTGTGAGGTAGGACTATTTTTATTATTCTATATGTTATAGTGGCGTACGTTAAAAAGGGGCGCTGGGAAAAAAGGGGGCCGGGTTTTTAACGATAAGCATGGATAACGTTTAAAAATGTATTGTACTGTATTTCGTTTAAAATTAATGTTTTTTAAAGTTATAAATCATTAAATAATGTGCATTAAATCGGCAATTGTAAAAACGTTAATCTTTCGTTTAAATACTGAAACGTATAATAACGTTTAAAAAAAAAAAATTACTAAGTAACCCTCCCTGTACCTACCCCTAACCCCTAGACCCCCCTGTTGATGCCTAAACCTAAGACCCCCCCTGTTGGTGCCTAAGTAACCCTCCCTGTACCTACCCCTAACCCCTAGACCCCCCTGTTAGTGCCTAAACCTAAGACCCCCCTGTTGGTGCCTAAACCTAAGACCCCCCTGTTAGTGCCTAAACCTAAGACCCCCCTGTTGGTGCCTAAACCTAATGCTGGATACACACGTTGCGTTTCCGCGTGCGACGCGGCCGTCGATACGCGTCGATTCGATTATTTCCGAACATTTCCGAACGAACTTCGATGATTTTTAGGTCGAATGCCATGTAAAGTATGGCAAATCGACCTAATGATCCATCGAAGCTTGAATCGGACATGTCGGAAATAATCGAATCGACGCGTATCGACGGCCGCGTCGCACGCGGAAACGCAACGTGTGTATCCAGCATAAGATCCCCCTGTTGGTGCCTAAACCTAAGACCCCCTGTTGGTGCCTAAACCTAAGACCCCCCTGTTGGTGCCTAAACCTAAGACCCCCCCTGTTGGTTCCTAAACCTAAGACCCCCTGTTGGTGCCTAAACCTAAGACCCCCCCTGTTGGTGCCTAAACCTAAGACCCCCTGTTGGTGCCTAAACCTAAGACCCCCCTGTTGGTTTTTTCGTTTAAAAATAATGTAAAAAAAAATGTACTGTTTTTCGTTTAAAAATAATGTTTGAAAAAAAATATTGTACTGTTTTTCGTTTAAAAATAATATTTAAAAATGTATAAATCATTAAATAATGTGTAATCATGAGAAGCAGTAATAAAACATTAAGTCTCCGGGCGCCGCTTTTAAAACGTTATTTTTCCCTGGCGCCCTTTTTTCCTATCGGGCGCCCATTAAACGATATTTATTATAGGAGTGAATGGCGGCGCCCGATTTGTCCACTAGCCTCAGGCGCCCGAATTTACTGTTACCGTTATAGTGATTGGAGCAACCATCCATTGCAGTGTTATCGAATACTGTGACGCTTCCTAGACCGGGCGCCTCCTATCCCGTTTTTAACCAGTCCAGCACGGCTGTCACTACGTAAACAGCTGTTTGCGGTGCGTTACACAGTGAGTTTTGTGTGTCAGTGTGAAGCAGTACTCTAATTACACTCCCTGATCCATGTATACACACGCAAGATGTTTTAAAGCTCGTTAGGCCTGCAATTTAGCATTCAATGTGATTTCTGCCCTTAAAACGCTGCTTTGCGTCACATCCAGATTTTTCCCCAGGACTTTTGGCATCTATCCCACTCCACCATGCCCCCCTCCAGGTGTTAGACCCCTTGAAACATCTTTTCCATCACTTTTGTGGCCAGCATACATTTTTCTAGTTTTCTAAGTTCGCCTCCCCATTGAAGTCTATTGTGTTTCGCGAAAGTTCGCGCAAACCGAACTTTCGTGGGAGGTTCGCGAACCTAAAATCGGAGGTTCGGGCCATCTCTAATATCTAATCATTCCAAAATCAGGGCCATGGAGGGCAGATTTATCTGGAAGGTTCCTCAATGCCAACCTTTGAATTGGTGTACAAGCAAAGTGCAGATGTAGCAAATATATTTGTAAAATCACCAGTCACTGCCCCTAGTGGCAGCAGAGGAAGAGTCGACGATGTTATGGTCATATTAACAAGTAGAGCCAGTTTGGTGCCCCATATTGCCTCCATATCGTTCTGTGCTAAGCGTCATCATCCACATGCACATACCGATCACTATGATCTGTGGAACAGATGATGAGCAGCTGTTTCAGAGACATGTATACCATGGACATTTTTGTCAACCTGTGCCCAAGCTGCTACCATGCCAAATTGCAGAGCCCTAGCACCATTGGTTATCTATACACCAGTATGGCTGGGGTCTGTAATTTGGCATGGATGTAGCTTGGGGGGCCTCTCTTTACTCGTAAAATGTGGTGTCTGTTGGAGGCATGGTTCAGTGCAAAGTGTCTGAGCTGCCAGGAGTAGAGATGTCGCAAACCCGCTTTTTTTTGTCTGCAAATGCGAACTTGCGGAAAAGTTCTCGAACTGGCGAACAACGCAAACTGCAATAGACTTCAATGGGCAGGCGAACTTTCAAAACTATAAACACTAATTCTGGCCACAAAAGTGATGGAAAAGGGGTCTACCACCTGGAGGGGGGCATGGCGGAGTGGGATACACGCCAAAAGTCCCGGGGAAAATTACGGATTTGACACACAGCAGGGTTATAATCCCTAAAGGGCAGAAATCACATTGCATTCCTAAATTGGAGGCCTAAAGTGCTTGAAAACATCTTGCGTGTGTATACATGGATCAGGTAGTGTAAGTAGTGTACTGCTTCACACTGACAGACCAAACTCACTGTGTAACGCACCGCAAACAGCTGTTTGTGTAGTGATGGCCGTGCTGGGCTGGTGCGCACCATGGCAAAAGTGCAGGCGATAATTAAAAACAATGGTGCATGAGCCAGCCTGGGGCCCCGGGAACTCTCACTGCCCGGGGCCCCAGAACCAGCATCTAACACCATATGTGAGCGCAGCCAAAACCTTGGAGCTGCCACCTCCAAGGCCTGTCTCCTACTGCTCTAAAACTTACCAAACACACAATTGGAGAAACTCACTCCCAAACAGTTCTCTGCTGCTTTATAAAGCCTGCAGGCTGCTTATAAGCCAATGAGAAGTGCACACATAATACACCTAGCTTGCAGTGATTAATCAAGCAGAAGCTGAGCAAGTCAGCCAATCAGTTGGAGAGGGCTTCAGTTGCATATAGACAATGGCTATATGACCAGCAGGGGGCACCAGCGTGCAGGATATTGAATATCCTGCACGCTGGTGCCCCCTGCTGGTCATATAGCCATTGTCTATATGCAACTGAAGCCCTCTCCAACTGATTGGCTGACTTGCTCAGCTTCTGCTTGATTAATCACTGCAAGCTAGGTGTATTATGTGTGCACTTCTCATTGGCTTATAAGCAGCCTGCAGGCTTTATAAAGCAGCAGAGAACTGTTTGGGAGTGAGTTTCTCCAATTGTGTGTTTGGTAAGTTTTAGAGCAGTAGGAGACAGGCCTTGGAGGTGGCAGCTCCAAGGTTTTGGCTGCGCTCACATATGGTGTTAGATGCTGGTTCTGGGGCCCCGGGCAGTGAGAGTTCCCGGGGCCCCAGGCTGGCTCATGCACCATTGTTTTTAATTATTGTAGTATCCCATGCAGTTTAGTTAGGAGGGGGGCAGATGAGAGGGAATATCCTGCACGCTGGTGCCCCCTGCTGGTCATATAGCCATTGTCTATATGCAACTGAAGCCCTCTCCAACTGATTGGCTGACTTGCTCAGCTTCTGCTTGATTAATCACTGCAAGCTAGGTGTATTATGTGTGCACTTCTCATTGGCTTATAAGCAGCCTGCAGGCTTTATAAAGCAGCAGAGAACTGTTTGGGAGTGAGTTTCTCCAATTGTGTGTTTGGTAAAAAAAAAAAGTGCAGGCGATGGCGGTTTTCAAGTCCATATGGTCAGGCTGAGGTAGCTCAATGACAGAACAACAGTGACTGAGTGTCCAGCTGATCGGATTTGGTCTGTCCAGAATGAAGCAACACCTTATTATCTTCTTGGGTCAGGTGTGCCCCCCAACCCCAACACACTCATATAGCCGGTCATTGCTTCATTGTGATACGCAAGCCCCTTCACCGTGGCAAGGTAACGATCACGAAGGGGAATTGACACATGTACATGCCTTTTGTTTTGTTGTTGCAGCTGCAGTGCAGTGCAGGCAGAAAAATTAGGCAGGCATGTACACTCACCAGAAAAATTATAATAGCGGCCGCTGCTAGCACCGGCCTTAAAAATTAAGGAATCCACCTGGAGTCCTGGACCCTGTTGGTGGTGGCGGAGAAGGCAGTCAAGCGGCCTGCAGGCAGAGATGCTGTGTGGGGACCGACTTAGTCTTGGGGTAGGCAGTCAATTGGCGTGCAGGCAGAGATGCTGTGTGTGGGGACTGACTTAGTCTTCAGGCAGGCCTGACCGTGCTTTGCAGACCAGGCATCCGTGGTCAGATGGACCTTTGACCCAACTCTGTGTGCCAGAGATGTCACCACTTGCCTTTCGACATCACGATACAGTTTGGGTATCGCCTTTTTTGAGAAATAATTGCGGCACTGCGGTGTGTGGCTTTGCTTTTTTGTGATGCTTTTCCTCAGGTGGTCATCGCATTGCAGTTTGTGCTTTTTCATTATGTGCCTTCATAAGGTAGTTGTCCCCACATGGTTCTTGGTCTTTCCACGGCTCAATTTTCGGTGGCAGAGAGTACAGATGGCATTGCTCTCATCTGAGGCAGACACACAAAAAACACCGCTGAGCCCTGGGATGATGGCACTTTGGTGATGGCTGCCGATGGAGTGTTAAGTGGGGTGCCAAAATCAGAGCAGGAGGAGGAAGACATGTCACGCTTCCGTGCGGAAGATGAGGTGTTCTGTGTTAAATAGTCAACTACGTCCTGACAATATTGGAGGTTGATTCTCCTGAACATTGTACTTTGGTTGAGGGCCGCACGAAATCACAACAGCACCATCTCGAACAGACCTGCCGGGTGGCCTGCCTCTGGCTCTGCCTGTTGTTTTGTCCATACTGGGGGGGGGGAGGGATGAAGTGAAAGGTATGCACTGACTTAACTAATACAATGTGCAGTCTCACAGGTTTAGTGAAAGGTAAGGTATGCAGTGACTGCTATATAAAACAATGTGCAGTCACACAGGTGCAGTGAACAGGTATGCAGTGACTGTTATATAAAACTGTGTGCTGTCACACAGATGCAGTGAAAGGTATACATTGACTGGTACTACAATACAATGTGCAGCTGTCACATAGGTGCAGTTAACAGGTATGCACGGACTGGTATATAAAACTGCGTGCTGTCACACAGGTGAAGTAAAAGGTATACAGTGACTGGTATTACAATACAATGTGCAGCTGTCACACAGGTGCAGTTAACAGGTATGCATGGACTGGTATATAAAACAGCGTGCGGTCACACAGAGGTGCAGTAAAGAAATATGCAGTGACTGGTATATAAAACTGTGTGCTGTCACACAGGTGCAGTGAAAGGTATACAGTGACTGGTATTACAATACAATGTGCAGCGGTCACACAGGTGCAGTGAAAAGGTAGGCACTGAATGTGCTGGGCCTGGCACAGTATAGCAATTAGCAAGGGCCAGCTGTGACAGACAGGGCTGTATATGCAAGTGTCAGTGGGCCACACCGAAAAAAAAACACATCACAAGAACATTAGCTCTCAAAAGAGCTGTTTTGGTGGTGCTTTTCAGCAACAAATATTGGCAAGGAGCAAGCAAGCAGATCTCCTAACTATTGCTATCCCTATCTCTCCAATGTCTCTCCCTTCTCTCACTAATACTGCAGCGTACAGAGTGAGAACATGGCCAACGCTGCTGCCTTACATAAGGGGAAGGGGGGGGGGGGGGAGAGCTCCAGCAGGGAGTGCAGCCTGATTGGCAGCCATGTGTCTGCTGACTGTGATGTAGAGGGTCAAAGTTTAGCCCAATGATGTAGTATAGGGGGCGGGTCGATCCGCCATAAAGTTCGTGTTCGGCCGCGAACGCGAATCCGCGTTGTTCGTGCGAATAATTTTGCATGCGAACCGTTCGGGACATCTCTAGCCAGGAGTTCTGGGCATGCACATTGAAAAGGGATTGGGCTCAAATTGATAAAGATGACCATAGTGTTTGTCTCTGAAATAGCTTATGGAATAGCTGTACATGTGCCATTCTGGAGATCGCAGTGATCATTTTGTATATGCTTGTGAAGGGATGCAGCACAAAATGAGGAAGCACTATCGGACACCACACCGGATCATCCACAAGGTAGGTGCCTGGGACCTGGTGGATACCCAGGTACCTGGTCACCAACTCCTCTAAACTAGAGAGGAGCTCTTGGAATTGGAACAGTTCCAAATGCCAATTTGGTAGTTCTTCTGAGTAAGAATGCTTTGTTTTGAGTACCCGCATTCTCTTCTTCCACTGAAGTCAATAGTGCTGACTTGTGCAGTTAAAAACAAAGCCACAGTAGATGCTAACATTACCAAATTTGCTATATAGGTTAGGGGACTTAGTAGGGACATGTTTTTGTTTTTTTTACACGACCAACAATTTTTAAGTTCCATTCGAAAAATGTTTTTTTAAAGTCTGTAAAATGACAAGGTCTTGGTTCCCCCCTTCACATGAAAAAAACACTCGTTCTGTAACCCCAGCATAGCCTCTGGGGACTAGAGAATCCCCATTGTTGCCGAAAATTTTAGTTTCTGTATCTGTTTTCTCACATTCACAGCCCCTGTAGTACAGAAGCAGAGGCTGCCTATGCCATTCAGTGCTAGGAATTTGTCGATGACGACTCAGGCCCTATGGCTATTGGCCTGTGATCAATAATGAAAGGTATATATTTATGGTTAATTTATTTTATTAAAGGACTTTTTGGGTGGTTGTGTTTTTATTTCTGTTTTAACTGTTTAACCTCCTTGCCGGTCTAATTAATCCAGCAAGGAGGCAGCGCAGCACTTATTTATTTATTTTTTAAATCATGTAGCGAGCCCAGGGCTCGCTACATGATAGCCGCTGAGCGGCGGCATCCCCCCACCCACTCCGATCGCCTTCGGCGATCAGAGTAAGCAGGAAATCCCGTTCAGAACGGGATTTCCTGCAGGGCTTCCCCGGTCGCCATGGCGACAGGACGGGATGACGTCACCAACGTCATGGACGTCGGGACGTCACAGGGAATCCCGATCCGTCCCTCAGCGCTGCCCGGCACTGATTGGCCAGGCTGCGCAGGGGTCTGGGGCGGGGGGTGGGGGGAGGCTCGGCGCGGCGGGTAGTGGCGAATCGGCGGCGAGTGGCGCCGATCGCGTACTACACGCAGCTAGCAAAGTGCTAGCTGCATGTAGGAAAAAAAATTATGCAAATCGGCCCAGCGGGGCCTGAGAAATCCTCCTGCGCAGGTTACCCCGAGCTGAGCTCGGGATAACCGGCAAGGAGGTTAATAAATTAGGACCCCTATAGTCATTTCACCTGGGGAGGGAGCTGGGATCTGGGAATCCTCTTGTTAAAGAGGACCCCCAGATACTACCATGAAACCCCCCCTAGTACCTACACTCACAGGCACGGGGGTAGTTACCCCCACCCTCCTCCTGGGCACTTGAAGTAGGGATGAGCTCTTTGTCCATGGTATGGTATGGACAAGGCCCTGGGGGAGAGGGGGAAGCATTGCCATCTCTCTCTTCTGGAGCCTCCCATATCATGGACTATGCGGGGTGGCATAGCTCAGGGTACGGAGCCCCCACGGAGCCCCACGCAATCCGCGTTCTGAATTCCGGTTATCCCAGCCTGCACGGGTGACATGAAATGTATAAAATGTGTACACAGAACTTGGAGTGCTGTGTATCGCAGCAAAGTGTCATTTCATTGAGTAGAGAAAAAGTCTTGATGGTCTTTTGAAAATAAATGGTCTATCTGAAAACAAAAAAAAAATTATTATCATGGTTCTACTTTCCCACTAATCTTTATGTTATTAAATGTGGCAAATTGTGCTTTTGACTTCAATGGAAAATGCCTTCAGAATGCAAAATTCGGTATTTACAAGCAGAACATGGAATTCCGATGCATGCAAAATTCATATTTTCCAATCATCCCTACTCTAAGTCCCTTCTCCTGCCTTGCCTTATCCAAAGGTTTAGATGCAACCCAGGGGAGCCACTGCTACCACCAGAAAAGGATTACAATGAAATGGGGCCCTAGGCAAGATACCATGTTATCCCTAAAATAAGACAGTGTATTATATCACTTTTTGCACCAAAAGATGTGCTTGGGCTTATTTTGAGGGGATGTTTTATATTTCTATGACCACACAAGTTCCTGCCTTCCGCACTACCTCCTCTTCTGCTCCTGGATCCACCTCTTGAATGCTCGTTAGTGATGGGCGAACAGTGTTCGCCACTGTTCGGGTTCGCCCGGATTTTGGCCTGTTCGGGTTCGGTTCGGCACCCCCCGAACACCTCATGGTGTTCGGGAGGGTGCTCGGGCACGCTACCCGAACAGGCCTTCTTTGTTCGGCCGAACACAGCCGTGTCCGGCCGAACATAGCCCCCTATAGGGTCCCAGCATAAAGGGAGAGCATGCCCCGAGCGCGGGGGGGGGGGGGGGGGAGGGGGGGGGGTCGGAAATGCCCCCCACCCCTCCCCGCTAAGCTCTCCCTTCTGCCGGTACCCTATAATTAAATTTAAGTACCCAAAAGTACCTGAGGAGGAGGAGGGCAGGAAGAGGGAAGCCGGAGTTCTTGGGCGCTAGTACCATCTGGTACTTCCGCCCTCTCTTGACGCACTTCCTGTTTACATTTGAAGTCGCGTCAAGAGTGCGCAGAAGTACCGCGATGACGCGTACGAGGGTATCTGTCATGCCCCGCGCTTGGGGCATGCTCTTTTTTTATGCTGGGACCCTATAGGGGCCCCAAAGGGACATGTTCGGGTTGGGTTCGGGGTTCGGCTCGAACATGCCGAACATCAGGGGCATGTTCGGCCGAACCACACCGAACCCGAACATCCAGATGTTCGTCCAACACTAATGCTCGTGTCCCCCTTGTACCTATAATGCCCATTTGGTGTCCACCTCTATCCCAGTGTCCTCCTCTATCCCCTGTCCTCCTGTGTTCCGAGTCCCCCCATGTCCTCTGCTTTGTCTTCTGCTGTCCCCATGTCCTCCTGGTGTTCCGTGTCCTCCAACGTCCTCCTGCATCCTCTTCTTTCCCCAGCTCCATGACTCTTTGGCCCAGAGCTTCAGCCTATGGGTAGGAATTACATCAACTTGTGTCTCTACTGAAGCCGATGATCTTGCATGCAGGACCATGGCTCTGTTATTGGATCAATCACTGCATTTGCTGAGTAGCATTGATTGGCCAGTGATGGAGCCATGGTTTCACCTGTGAGACCATTGGCTCCAGTAATAACACAAGTTGCCATTTTTTTCCCTTACTGCCGATACAGCGCACTTTCAGGGGAGGGGTTTTTATTTCAAACATGCTCGAAATTGCTGCTAGGGTCTTAAATTTCAAGGAAACAGAAGTGCACAGGGGCGTAACAATAGACCCTGCGAGGGAAGCAGCTGCAGGGGGGCCCCAGCAGCCACAGGGGGCCTTATAGGGGTAAAAGTTAATTTTCCCTATCCTGAGATACTGACAACGAAGGACACGGAGAGAAAAAAACTTTATGCTCTCTGCACAATTGTTCTAATGACTTCATCTGCCCAGCCACTGATAAGGAGTCATACAAAGTTTTGCAGACAAAGATTTGTAGACAGTCCCTATTCAGTGTTTAGTAGTGATGTTTCTCTGCATGGGGAAAACACGTTCAAGTGTGCACTAGCCACTTGAATAACATTGGTTTTCAGTTTACCTGTGCAGAGGGGAAGGGGGGCCCCTTCATAAGTTTTGCAGGGGGGCCCAGTGATTTCTAGCCTTGGATGTGCAGTTTTTACCCACCACTGATGATCACCTTGCTATTTTTAATAAGATTTGGTGCTGACTAACATCCACCAGGCCCCTAGACTCTCTCAAGAGCCTAGGCATCTGCCTAGGTTTGCCTTGTTGATGGCTACCACAGCTCGAGCCCTATTTTACCTTATTCTGTCTCTGTTAACAAGAATAACTTAAATAGGTTTCCTGATTCACTCCAAACCAGCCATCCAGTAAGTGCAGCTGTCTAACGGAAATTAAATTAGGATCTCAGATGTGCATCCTGGGAAACCCCAAGGCTCATCATGTCTGCTCTGTGACTTGCTGTCCGTTTACAACAAATCGATCTTCGTATAAAAAAAAAGTTCTGCTGACTGAACCGTATTAAGTTATGTGTGTATTATCTAGTAACGTCTCTGAACACTTTAAGTGGAACTTCCCCCCACCCCTCCTCTCTGGATGTACACAGTACAGCAGGTGTCACTTTCTGGATCTGAAGTTTTCTGTCTGATCTCATTTGAGATATGGAGCTTGTCTGTTGGTGATTGTTGACAGATTTGCCGCTGAATGAAGTGACTGAGGCGACGGGTGACCTATAATACAACCGAAAAGACAGAAAGGGTTGGACGGGGATTATTAGGGATCTGAAAGCAGCGTCTCTGGGTCTTTATCTCTGCCTTTTCATATGGGAGATAAGTTGAGCTTTCCTGTAAGTCTGTAGGGGCCAGGAGTCTTATCAGCGCTCCCCAGACACTGAGCGTCTCTCGTCTCCTCCGCGCACACAGGTGCGAGGTGCTTGTTCATACAGCGGGATTCCTGTTCTCCCCTCGCTTGCATCTTTTTATTGCACATATTTGGCTTTGATCATCTTGTTCGGACAAATCTGAAGTGGCAGATCCCTCCCCTAAACCCCTCCGTCAGCCGCTGGCAAAGCGGCGTAAGGTCTGCGGAGTGAGTCCGGAGGAGATGAGAATTCAACAGCCACAAACACTCCGGCTTAATCTTCTGGGCTTTAGATAAGAGCACATTCAGCAAACACCGTCAAGCTCTGGGATTTCAATAAAGTTCATGGGAAGTCTTGTTGAGAACTTGGGCTGCCTGTGGAATTCAGCAGCAGTTGCATTGCCAAGTGGCTAAGAGGGCTGCTTCACTGTAGTCAAAGGTTCCTTTCTGCTGCAGTAGATTAGCCAAACTATAATAAGTTCTTAGAACAAACTTTTGCTTACATGCCTGAAAGGGTTAATAGGCTTAGTTTTATTTTTTACTGGGGCACTAATCTGGCACTGAGATTAGAGTTGTCCCGAATGGTTCGGCCGCAAACTTATTTACGCGAACTGGTTTGCGTTCGCAGCGAAACATGAACTTTTTGTCGAGTTCGACCCACCTCTATACTACATCATTGGGCTAAACTTTGACCCTCTACATCACAGTCAGCAGACACATGGCAGCCAATCAGGCTGCACTCCCTCCTGGAGCCCCCCCCCCCCCACACACACACACACACACACCTTATATAAGGCAGTAGCGTCGGCCATGATCTCACTCTGTGTTGCTGCAGTAGTGAGAGAAGAGAGAGGAAACTGCTGCAGAGATAGGGAAAGCTTAGTTATGCTCTTGTAGCTTGCTCCTAGCTGATATTTGTTGTTGAAAAGCACCACAAAAAGAGCTTTTTTGAGAGCTAATGTTCTTGTCATGTTTTTTTAATTTTTTTGGGCGGCCCACTGACACTTGCATATACAGCTCTATCTGTCGCAGCTTGCCCTTGCTAATTGCTATACTGTGCCAGGCCCAGCACATTCAGTGCCTACCTTTTCACTGCACCTGTGTGTGTGACAGCTGCACATTTGTAATACCAGTCCATGTCGTGCATACCTGTTCACTGCACCTGCGTGATAGCACACAGTTTTATATACCAGTGACTGCATACCTGTGCACTGTACCTGTGTGTGTGACAGCTGCATATTTGTAATACCAGTCCATGCATACCTGTTCACTGCACCTGTGTGTGTGACAGCTGCACATTGTATTGATACCAGTCTATGCATATCTGTTCTCTGCACCTGTGTGACAGCACACAGTTTTATATACCAGTTACTGCATACCTGTTCACTGTACCTGTGTGTGTGAGAGCTGCACATTTGCAATACCAGTCCATGCATACCTGTTCACTGCACATACGTGACAGCATGCAGTTTTATATATCAGTCACTGCATACCTGTTCACTGTACCTGTGAGTGTGAGACAGCTGCACATTTGTAATACCAGTCCATGCATACCTGTTCACTGCACCTGTGTGTGTGACAGCTGCACATTGTATTGATACCAGTCTATGCATATCTGTTCACTGCAGCTGTGAGACAGCACGCAGTTTTATATACCAGTCACTGCATACCTGTTCACTGTACCTGTGTGTGTAACAGCTGCACATTTGTAATGCCAGTCCATGCATACCTGTTCACTGCACCTGCGTGACAACACACAGTTTTATATACTGTACCAGTTCACTGTACCTGTGAGTGTGCGACAGCTGCACATTTGTAATACCAGTCCGTGCATACCTGTTCACTGCACCTGTGTGTGTGACAGCTGCACATTGTATTGATACCAGTCCGTGCATACCTGTTCACTGCACCTGCGTGACAACACGCAGTTTTATATACTGTACCAGTTCACTGTACCTGTGAGTGTGCGACAGCTGCACATTTGTAATACCAGTCCGTGCATACCTGTTCACTGCACCTGTGTGTGTGACAGCTGCACATTGTATTGATACCAGTCCGTGCATACCTGTTCACTGCACCTGCGTGACAACACGCAGTTTTATATACCAGTCACTGCATACCTGTTCACTGCACCTGTGTGACTGCACATTGTTATAACAGCAGTCACTGAATACCTTTCACTGTATCTGTCACTGCACATTGTATTATACCTGGGAGTCAATGCATACCTTTCACTTGAATGGATGGCAGACTTGCCCTCCATAACAGATTCTTGTTAATGGCAAGTGGTGGCATCTCTGGCACACAGCATTGGGTCAAGGGTCCATCTGACCACAGATGCCTGGTCTGCAAAGCACGGTCAGGGCAGGTACATTACTTATACAGCACATTGGGTCCTTCCTTGGATGTGTTGTGGTAGTCATTTCTCAAGCTCCCACTCCGGACTGGAATCGAACCCTGATTCCCGTCCATTACCCGTGGTCACCGTGGTGCAGAAAGTACCAAAGAGAGTTGACTACACAGTTGAATGAATGGCAGACTTGTCCTCCATAACAGATTCCCGTTAAAGGATTTCAAGTGTACTCATCATTATACAGGGCCCCGAAAGAGTCCTGTATTGTTATTTTTTGTCACTACCTCCCCGAGTCGGGACTTGCGTGCCGTGCCTGCTGCCTTCCTTGGATGTGTGGTGGTAGCCGTTTCTCAGGCTCCCACTCTGGACCAGAATCGAACCCCGATTCCCCGGCCGTACCCTTTCTTTAACAATGGTAGAGAAAGAACCATCGACAGTCTAAGCAGCGATGAACCCCTGGACTACTAGGTGCGCAGGCTGGACCTGTGGCCAGAGCTGGCACAATTTGCCATCCAACTTCTGGCTTGCCCTGTGTAATGATCCGCTCAGCTGCCTGTTCAGGTCTGCATTCTGCAGGTCTCTGGAAGAGAGACCCTTTGTCAGTTTTGCAGCTTGCTGCTGAGGAATTTGCATACGTTTGTCATGCAGATTGCCTAGCCACATCCTTTGGAGGTTTGTACTATAAATACCATGTGATATCACAGACCTGGGCTGGTCATAAGGGTTAGTCCTGTGAAACACTCCTGGAGTGTCAGCCTTGCTCATTGTTTAAAGATTAGCCTAGAGTAATTCCTGGGACTGCACTAGGCAGGTTCCCTAGTGCAGTTAGGATTGCATATCTGTTTTGTTTGTCTGTTGCAATTGTCCTGTCCCAGCGGTGGTCGACAGGAAGTTGTTCTGATCTTTGTTCTTGGAGTACAGCTGGAGCAGCGGTTGCTACCAGTTATCTCATTTGTTCTGTCTTGCCTGGATCGCACTCGCCTTGCGCTAGTGCTGTGGATCCGTCTGATCGCCATCTCTCTTGCTGTACTTGAATCGCACTTGCTCTGGCGGAAAGAGCAGTGGATCCAGCTCGCTCTGTTTCTATACTTGGATCGCATTCGCTCTGGCGGAAAGAGCAGTGGATCGTATCTCTCACTTATTCCTGTTTTCGTGTATCTGTCTTGTCTGCTACGAACGTTTGCTGGAGGCTCGGTGAGGTAACCGTTAAGCAAGCGCTCGCGTCCTCTGTTTCATGTTTGTCTGTCGGTGGTTAGTTAGGCGTGCTTGTCTCTGTTGTGCTTAACACGCGGAGACCGCGCATAAATGCGTGCACTGTTTCGAATGAGTGCGGTGTTCGCGTTTAGTTAGCGTTTGTTATTTTCCTTATCTTCTCATTGTATGTATTGCTGTGCCTTTGCTACTCTCGTGCTCTGCCTTGCTGTAGCCTTGTGTCACCTCTGGCAATCGCCTCTCTCGCGATTGCGTTCCTACTTCATATCTGCTGTTGTATGTGCACCGTCGCGGGTTGGCGACTAGATTGGGGCACATACATACATTCTGTCCCTGTGCTCATTCTCTTCCGCAATCGCTCTCTTGCGATTGCGTCGTTCTCACTTGGTTTCTTCTGTTGTGTGTCCACCGTCGCAGGTTGGCAGCTAGATTGGTGGACATACATACATTCCTCATCTGTGCTTATTCGGTCTTGTGTCGCTGTTAGCAATCGCCATCTCTGGCGATTGCCTTCTCACTTAATCTTCATGGTTGTGTGTTCATCGTCGCAGGGTGGTGACTAGTTTGGTAGACACACATACCCTCTGTCGCTTTGATCTCTCTCTTTTAGGGCTATCTTGCCCTGCGTTTCTTCCCTTCATACAATTCCTGTCTGGCGTCTGTGGCAGGGCAGAGGAGCTGTTCCTCTGCACTCCACAGCTCCACCTGTCGACGGGAATTTCCCTCTACAGGTGCATTGCACCTTTTGCTGGGTTCCCTCAAATTATACGCTTGTGGAGGATTTCCGCAGTGTCAGCGCACGTCTTGTGCGCTGATCACGGAGTGAATTCCACAATCGTTACACCCTGCCTCAAGCATCCTAGAAAGGACCTTCAGCGCAGCTGGAGGCATTGTCAGTAAGAAGAGAAGTTGCCTAGGTCAAAAAAAGTGTTCAGTACCTCACCCTTATTAAAATGAATGAAGCATGGATCCCGGAGGGCTACTGCCTGCCCGAAGACTAAGTCAGGCCCCACAAACACAGCATCTCTGCCTGCACGCCGTATGACTGCCTGCCCAAAGACTAAGTCAGTCTCCACACAGCATCTCTGCCTGCAGGCCACTTGACTGCCTTCTCCGCCACCACCAACAGGGTCCAGGACTCCAGGTGGATTCCTGAACAAAAAGAATAATCATTTTTCTGGTGTGTGTACATGCCTGTCTATTTTTCCTGGATGCACTGGGGCTGCAACAACAAAACAAAAGGCATGTACATGTGTCAATTCACCTACATGATCATTACCTTGTCACGGTGAAGGGGCTTGCGCATCACAATGAAGCAATTACTGCCGGCTATATGAGTGTATTGGGGGCATACCCAAGATAATAAGGTCGTTGCTTCATTGTGGACAGACCAAATTCAATCAGCTGGACAGTCACTGTTGTTCTTTCATTGAGCTACTTAACCTCCTTAGCGGTAACCCCGTGTGTGACACGGGGTAAGCCGCCGGAGGGTGCCGCTCAGGCCCTGCTGGGCCGATTTTAATAATTTTTTTTTTGCTGGACGCAGCTAGCACTTTGCTAGCTGCGCCAGCACTCTGATCGCCGCCGGCCCCTTTGCGATCGCCGCTATCTGCTGCGGCGCGGGCCCCCCCCCCCCTCCAGACCCCAGCGCTGCCTGGCCAATCAGTGCCAGGCAGCGCCGAGGGGTGGCCCGGGACTCCCAATGACGTCCCGACGTCAGTGACGTCGGTGACGTCATCCCGCCCCGTCGCCATGGCGACGGGGGAAGCCCTCCAGGAAATCCCGTTCTTTGAACGGGATTTCCTGATCGCCTATCGCCGGAGGCGATCGGCGGGGCTGGGGGGATGCCGCTGAGCAGCGGCTATCATGTAGCGAGCCCTCGGCTCGCTACATGATAAAAAAAAAAAAAAAAAAAAAAAAAAACTGTTGCGCTTCCCCCTGGCGGTATTTTTCATACCGCCAAGGGGGTTAAGCACGGCCACAATATGGGCTTGAAAACCGCCAATGCACTCTCGCCATGGAGCGCACCAGTTCAGCACGGCCGTCACTACACAAACAGCTGTTTGTGGTGCGTTACACAGTGAATTTAGTCTGTCAGTGTGAAGCAGTACACTAATTACACTACCTGATTGATGTATACACATGCAAGATGTTTTAAAGCACTTTAGGCCTCCAATTTAGCAATGCAATGTGATTTCTGCCCTTAAACCTTGCTGTGCGTCAAATACGGATCTTTCCCCAGGACTTTTGGCGTGTATCCCACTCCGCCATACCCCCTACAGGTGTTAGACCCCTTGAAACATCTTTTCCATCACTTTTGTGGCCACAGTTATTGTTTGTAGTATTGAAAGTTCGCCTGCCCATTGAAGTCTATGGCAGTTCGAAAAGTTTGCATGTTTGCAAACTTTTTTTTGCATGTTTGCGTTCGAGGTTCGCAAACCTAAAATCGGAGGTTGGAGACAACTCTGACCGAGATAAGCAGGGGGGTAGATAAAATACTGCTTCAAAGAGTTTACAAAAGTCACACATGCTATCTTCACACCTTCCCTTGGATGATTAATCGGCTGCTAGAAGAGGACATGGCAACTCCTACAGCTTTTAGAAACCAAGAAAGCAAAGTGGTACTTGGTTCCCTTTATGTATAGTCGAATAGTATAATAACCCCATTATAGTTTCCCCCTCCTTCAACATCTTCAAAAAGGCCCTCCAAACTCACCTTTTCTCTCTGGCCTCCCCTCCCCACTAGTGCTCTAAACCCACAGCTGAACTCGGTTCCCCTACCTTTCGTGTCCCTTCCTCTGCCTCTAGATTGTAAGCCTTTGGGCAGGGTCCTCCTCCTTATGTAACCTACCTGTTCATACACCTTCATTTTTGTACACCCATGCTATGCATCTGAGTGAATTCTTAAGTGATCTTGACTTGCCTAATCTCCACTCCATGCTCCCATCCAGTGACTGACTAAGCATTACCTTGTACTTATACTGTGCTGCGGTATCTGGTTTTCTTGTGTTCCTGTATTATCTTATTGCTGTATGTCACCCCTAAGTATTGTCTGTAAACTTAAAGAGAGTCTGAAGCCATAATTAAAATGGCTTTTTTCCTTATATATAGCAGGGGCATGTGTGCCCCTGCTAAAACGCCGCTATCCCGCAGCTGAACAAGGGCCCTTTCCCCTACAAATCCCCCCTGTGCTGCCCGGGGATCGCTTCCGTGTGAGGCAGGGCTATGAGCTGCAGCCCTGCCTCACACGTGTCTATCAGCGGCGGATCTCCGCCTCTCCCCCGCCCCTCTCAGTCTGCCTTCACTGAGAGGTGCGGGGGAGAGGCGGAGATCAGCCGCTGATAGACGCGTGTGAGGCAGGGCTGCAGCTCATAGCCTTGCCTCACACGGAAGCGCACAGGGGTAGCAAAATCTACGAATAAGTTGGTCGTGATTTTGCAGGGGGGGGATTTGGAGGGGAAAGGACCCTCGTTCAGCCGCGGGATAGCGGCGTTTTAGCAGGGGCAAACATGCCCCTGCTATATATAAGGAAAAAAGCCATTTTTCTTAAGGCTTCAGAGTCTCTTTAACTAATGTCCAGCGCTGTGTAATATGTTGGTGCTTTATAAATACAAACAATAAATGAATAAAACAAATAAATAAATGGTGCCAGCAAAACTATTTAGTTGTGATGGGGGGAACAAAAGAAGCTTTGCCTGGGGCACCAAAATGGCCAGAAAAAAACCTGGCTGCCTGTGGTGTAGCAATAGGGGACGCAGGCCCGGATTTACATCACAGGAGCCTATAGGTACAAATGTCTGGGCAGCTTAGAGTTCACCCTCGATGAACCTACAAACCCCACCGAACCGCACTGCAAGTGTACTGGCTGGCCCATGTGTCCATTCTCCTTTAGTTCCCTTGCCCATCATAGGTAGCTACAGGTGTCCCTTAGTATAGCCAAAGGTACCCTCAGTATTAGGTAGCTAGAGGTCTCCCCAACTGAAGAGAGATCGGGTCAGTGGAATGCAGAGTGCAGGGTGAGTAACCTCTCATTTACACTCTGCTCGGGGCTCTGCATTGAGAAGGAGGAAGGGAGGCACCTATGGAGGAGAGTGAGCTGCCTTTCCAACATCAGGCCAGGCACCTGTAGGCACGTGCCTACAGCGTCTTATGGTAAATCCAGCCCTGAGTGGATGTAGAGGTTGCGACCGCACCAGGGCCCTTGCACCAGAGGGGCCCACTAGGGGCCCTCCTTCATCCATCTTGGTAGCTTTTCATTGGTCCTATGCTGGTAATGGGATCACCTCTATATGTGCATTGCATAGTAGTAATCCTTAACTGTTTCATTACTTTACATACACCTCTCTGACACTGCAGCTGTCCCTGGTGGGTTTTTGGAATATCAATAGAGTGGTTGGGGCCTCATGTAAAACTTGCACGGGGGCCCCAAGCTCCTTAGTTGCTCCACTGCTGGCTGCATTATTGATCCAGTGGCAGTTAGGGGTTAATTTAACTACTGTATGCTAAGAGAGTCCTTATTATTTAATCTCAGCTTCAAAGATCTCTGCCTCAGGAGGATAGTGGTGGACTTGTGTGCTTTTTCCATTGATCTCCGGGGGGGCAGCAGGAGTTTGCAGTACTTTGCTGTATTTTTCCATAGGCACAGCGGGTCTCTGCCTGTGTGACAGAGGTGGCAGACAGAGAGACTTTGGCTCAGACCAGCTATCCCTGTGTGGTGCTGAGATGAATCTGCTGCAGACGCTGAACGGGGAGGAAGAAGGAGAGAAAGCACAGCGGAGACGGTGGGAAGGTTTGCCGCAGGACAACAAGTCATAAAAGATGGATGAATCCGCTGCGCAGAACCTCCAGCCTCAGCAAAGTTGAACGCGTTAAATGATTAATGTTAAAAAATCCCCAAATAGGTGTTAATTATACAAAATAACTTTATTCCCGTCGCCATCTGTCCTGCACCATCTTCCCCGCGCCATTTAGATTTATCTGCCATGTTAGCGCTGTTATTGCCTATTTGTCGGCGAGTAACCTTTCACGGGTTGAGGGGCTTCTGACCACCCTCTGAGGCCCTCTCAGCCTCAATCTGTCATTAGCCCATAATTTAGAAACAGGCCTATTTGCGCTGTCCCCATCCGTCATCGCCCCTACCATTAGCCTTTCCTTGCGAAGTCTAAATCTTTTTCTTTTTCCTTTTCTCCCCGAAGCGAAAGGCAGAAGCTGTTCTGCTCCTATTCCGCTTGCTGGGCAGTAATTAGATGGCAATAACTCGAATAGGCGTCTGTTGATATTTAATATCACCTCAGGCCCTTCTGAGGCATTAGACTGGGATTAAAAAAATGTGCTTGTCTTTAGCGATGTCCTGTTATAGGAGACGCGAGTGGCTTTCTTTACATATGGTCGATGTCCGGCAACTGTGAGTTAAAATAATCCATAAATGAGCAGAATGTGAATGGGGGCAATGCTGACTTCATTTAGAAAAATGCTGCTTGTCTGACAGTTATTTTGGTCCTCTGCCTTTATTACTTCCTGTGTCACTGACCTGCAACAAGTAGGCAGAACTTGGCCCAAATGCAATTCACTTTTTCTACTTAGTTTTCTCCAACAGATATTTTCAAACCTGTCAGTAAAATGTGTTTTAAATCTCCAGAAAGCCAGAAAATACTTAAAATTGTTTTGATAATACTTTGACACCCACTTGTTGGTACTTTTTCAATTGCAAAGTACTGAAAAGTTACTCTAGATATAAGATGAAAAATTACCTCCTAGGAGAAAACTCAGGAGAAAAAGTGAATTGCATATGGCCTCTTGTCCCTTATTTAATTCACTTTTTGGCCCATATGCAATTCTCATTTTCTCCTGAGTTTTCTCCTTGGTGATATTTTCACAACTTGTCATAAAATGCATTTTAAGCCACCAGCAAGCAAGAAAATAATCAAAATAAATTTGATAGTACATTTTCACCAACTTGTGAGTACTTTTTCAATTGAAAAATGCTGAAAAGCTAGTTTAAAGAGAAGAGGAAAGTTATCACCTAGGAGATAACTCGAGAAAAAAGTGAATTGCATATCGGCCCCCTTCCTCCTAAGTGATCATTTTTCATTTGCTCTTTAGAATAACTTTTCAGCATTTTGCAGTCTGCTTCCTCAGATCAAAAGTGTCTCAATACTAGATAGAGGCGCTCTCTGCTTGCAAATCACTAGTATTGAGACACTTTTGTTAGTATATTTGTATGTAGTTTGTAGTTGTAGTTTGTTAGTATAACACTTTTGTTATTTTATCTGAAGAAGCAGACTGCGATCCGAGAAACGCGTTATCATTCAAGTGTCTGGTTTCTATTAAAAATCTTATAACTTTTTTGGGAGCTACCCCCTTCTTTTAGAGGTAAGCCTATTTATGGATGTCTTATCCAGCTTACATTATCCATTCCACACATCACATCTTGGGGCGCCTCCTCCCTCCCAGTAATATTCCAGCGCACCCCTCTGCTCGGAGTGTTGGTTGTGTATGTTGGTTCCTTGGAACCCTTAAACCCCTTTTTATTTTCCTGGAGAGCAACCTACATTGAGGAAGACCAAAGAACCTGAGTGAGGACGGGCTTTTCTCACCAGCCATTACATTGTGGTTGCTGGTCTTGCAACCTAATCTTGTGAATATTCTGCACATTGTTCTTCAGTGTCTCATACCCTCAATGTGCTACACTATCAGGGGCTCCTGGTGTCCCTGTCTTGTTTTTTGGCTCATTTGGAAGGTCCTCGGACTCCATTGGTACCACACCCTCTACCTGTACGTACCACAAGACTGCAGGTGCTCCCAGCTCCGGGTGTAGCCATGCTCAGGGGTGCCGTTGCGGTGCTCAGCCACTGTGTACCTCTACTTGGGACTTTTTTTTTCATATTTTGGGCAAATAGCTGCAGGCAGTGCAGATGACTGTACTACTTCCTGCACTAGATGTGGTACCCCACCCCAATCCTGTCCCGCAGGCAGTGTGCCTCGCTGTCTACACACAGCCTGCAGTGAGTAAATGTGCAGAGCAGCAGGGTGAGTAGAGAGAAGGGATTGCTGTGCTGCAGCTGGGACACTGGCAAGGAGAGCAGGCAGGATGAGATCAGTGTTTCACTCTGCATAAAAGTCGTCTATCATTATTAGCTATATGCATTGGCTGCTGTGACACCAGATTGCCCTGGAGTATTTATCCTGATCAGAGTAATTTATCAATAATGCGGGGCAGTCTGCTGTTGCAGAAGCCAGTGTGATACAACTGCTGATGGCTAATACCCTCTGTCCTACCCCCAATCCCCCTCCACCCAAAGTGAAGCTATATAGCAAATATGTTTACTCTAACTCCCTACAGATTACATAATTATGTCACAGATTGTCCTCAGAGAAGCTCAAAATCTAATCTTATCATAGTGATAGTGCAATGTTACACCATATTATTATTGTGTATTTACATAGCACTGACATCCCCTGCAGCACCGTATAAAGTACAGAGTTTCATAATGGTTAGTCCCGTCCACATGCTGACGACTCCTTTTCCCAAAAAATTCCCGCAAAATTTGCAGCAACATGCTTAGCGCCTCAGACCATCAACCCTCACATCCCAAAAATTGGTTGATTGGGCGGAGGGGGTCCTGTAAATAATCAGTACCGATTGTCAAATCCCCTAGGTACGCCACTGCAGCAGTCTCTAGCCCCTTAAAGAGGAGCTGTCAGCCATACTATCTTAGGGAAAAAAAACAAATATATAAGTAGATAAATACTTGCTCTACTTACATAACATATGTATTGCACTGTCCACGTTATGATTCCTGTGAATTTTATAAAGGAAAAGTAGAGAATCCTATTCTAGACAGTTTCCATATTTACTGTGGGAATTTTGAAGCCAGTCGTGATGTAATATCCGCCCTTAGTCTCCTCTGCCTGATTTGCCCGCCCTTCACTATAGAAAGTGCATTATTTCAGCCTGAGAAATTTTGGCCAATCAGAGAGGAGCAGAGGTGTGGGAGGGGAAAACAGGAGGGAAAGAGGCTTCAGCCAATCAGGCTGCATTAGTTAAGTCTGAGGGGAAGTAGAGAAGAAAAAAAAAGACAACCCAGCATGCCATGCAACTTCTCTTTTGTGTACCAAATTTTCTGTGTACCAAATAAAAGTCAGGTAAACTGGGGAATGATAATTTATCAACAAGAAAAGTAATAGTGATTTTAACTTTTGGATTGTGTGGTTAGCTTCCTTATTATTTGTTTACCAGATAAAAATAAAGAATTGATTTTTTATTTTATGCCCGACCAGGGGCGTAGCAATAGAGGTTGTGACCGCACCGGGGCCCTTAGGCAAGAGGGGTCCCGAAGGGCCCTCCCTCAACTACAATATTAGCTCTCTATTGGTCCTGTGCTCATAATAAACTTTGAATAGTGGTAATCATTAACAAACTGTTCCCCTTCCTCATCCCCTTTTTGCACCTCTGACACTGTAGTTGCCATTGGCAGGTTTTGGTGCATCGTATCAATTGTTATGTATAGAGTGCTTGGGGGGCCCCATTGTAAAATTTGCATCAGGGCCCATAGCTCCATAGCTACGCTACTGTGCTTGACAGTTACTCTTTAAAGCAGTAGGATTAGCCATACTATGCCAGGGAAAAAAACACATATATAAGTAGACAAATACTTGATCTACTTACATAACACATGTATTATACTGTCCACATTTTGATTTCAGTGAAAGTTATATAGTAAATCACGAGAATTCTGTTCCTGGTGGGGGCCATGTCTTTTGCCCACAGTTAAGGCTAACTCGTGATGTCATTTCTGCCCTTTACTTTTTTTGCTGTCTCCTCCAATCGCTGAGTCACCTCAACCTTGCTTGTAAACACAAGTGAGTAGGGGATTAGGTTTCAGATAAGCAGCTGGTAGGGAAATAAAGGGAAGAGGAGGAATAGATTACAGATAAAAAGAACCCCCAGCATGCAATTCTTTGGCACCGACTACTAAAGGGCCAGTGCGCCTTAAGTATATGATAACTCCAAATCATAACAGCAGAAAAAGTTTTGAAAGTTTTGAATGCAGGATTAGCATCTTTATCACTTAATTCACTCAGACCAGTTGCTGTTGAAATTTGATTTTTATGGTGACGATACCGCTTTAAGGACCAGAGACCGCTGGTACCGAAGAACGGCGCCTCCTGACAACTCGCCTCACATACCAGCCGCTCCTGTCGCTCCTCTATCCCAGAAGGCTGTCCTATCTGCTGTCTCTATAACGGCAGAGCTGTGTGAGCAGGTCAGGAGCCGCTTTCATTGGCCCCTGCCGCTGTCGATCAATGTAAGCCAATGGGATTGGCTTAAAGTGATGACAGGAGCTTATACAGCTCTGCCGTCATATAGACGGCAGGGCGAGTGATCTGCGGCGGGGAGAGAGATGACCGGGTCCTGACATGGAAGTGGCTTTTAGGGCCACAAAGGGATGATTTTCATATTCAGCATATTCAGCAGTGATGCGTCATTGGAGATTTTTTTTAACTCACATTTACTTACTGCTGATATGGCCTAACACAATTCCAAGCTGCATATAATTTGCATTACATTTGAATGCAATTCAGAATTATTTTTATCTCATTGACCATCTGTAATGACCAATGTGAATACAGCACCACAGGTAGTTCCTATGTCAGGGTTCACTTCACCTTCAGCAGTGCGGTTGTGGGTGGTGCAGCCAGGGTCGGTTCTAGACTTTTTGCCGCCCGAGGAAAACTTGTGAGGATGTGCCCCCCTCCCCCCGAATTGGAATGATCGCACAGCAACTGACAATTTGCACTGCACGTTATAGCTGCAGTGAGCCTCCCAAGAAACACCCTCAGTATAGGTAGGTAGACATGTATAGGTGCCTGAGCATTGGTAGCTAGGTACAGTTGCCCCCAGTATAGGTTTGCCAGGTATAGTTGCTCCAGTATAGGTTGGCCAGGCACTCTCTTCACTTCCTGTTTCTGCCTGGTGCTGTCCCCAGACTTCTGCCGCCTGAGGAAGTCACCCACTTGGCATCATGGTTGGCCCGGGCCTGGTTGCAGCTCTGCATTGTAAAGGACCAGAAGGTAGGAGGCTGAGAAACTGTCGAGGAACAGCCTGAAGTTGCTGAGAAGTGCAGAAAATACAGCTTTTGCAGTAGACATTAATATATCACTCTATACCCACAGCAGTTTTTTTATGGCTTTATAGCACGGTAGTGGCAATATTGTTGCTAAACAGATTCTTCCTGCACTTGTTTCTCTCTAAAGCCGGCCACACAGTATATAACTACGTTTTGTTCAATGCCGATGGAAAACACAATTTTTGCCAATTAGACATTTTTGTCTAATCGAATGTCTACTTGGCCAAACAACTGTATAGAGCAGTGTTTCTCAAACCTGTCCTCCTGCCCCCCACTGGTGCATGTTTTGCAGGCAGCCTCACCTATGCACAGGTAGGGTAATTAGTGTCCCAGCTGCATGGAATCCACTAAGCTGAGGCACTAATTACCCAACTTGTGCATAGATGAGGTTGCCTGCAAAACATGCACTGTTGGGGAGTCATGAGGACAGGTTTGAGAAACACTGTAATATTGTATGGCAAGTGGATCTAAAACGCTGGCAGAGCAATGTAATGAAGTGTGGGGCAAACCTGCACACAGAAACGTAGTTACACAAACAATGTACCCATAAGTTCTTAAAGTAAACGTAAAGTCAATATAAAAAACATTTCAGATACCTACCTATGGACAGGAAAGGCTCTGGACAGGGAAGGCTCTGGATCCTATAGAACCTTCCCAGTCCTCTCTTGTGCTCCTTGTTCCAGCGCCGTCAGACCTGTTTAATTTGCCATCTCGGGAGGCTTCGGAAACACTCATGCATCCGACTCCTCTTGAAGACAGGCGGCTCCATACTGCGCATGTGCAGGTGCGCGCTCACGCATGCGCAATACAGAGCCACCCGTCTTCGGTTCACTTGTGCTCCAGAAGCCTCCCAAGCTCTCACAGACGTGTATTCGACCAATTGGTTTAATACACACAATGGGGGTGACAATGTTGAAATGAGGCGAGCAAGAGAAGACAGGGAATTCTCCAAAACAACCAAAGCATTCCATCTACATAGGTAAGTATCTGACTTTTTTATATTGCCTTTACATTCACTTTAACAGCCAACCACTAATCACCTTTCTCCGATCAGTCCCCAATAATCTGAAATTTGATTGGATACTTTGATTAATGAAAGTTCACATCACTTAGCTGCTTTATTGCTTCGGAAGCAAGCCCAGCTGACCTCTCGGAGTTTGCACATCACAACATTGTGTAAGTGTCACGATTGTGGAACTTTCCCCGTGATCAGCGCACAACGCGTGCGCTGACACGGCGGAGATCCTCCACAAGCGTATAATTTGCAGGAACCCAGCAAAAGGTGCTACGCACCTGTAGAGGGAAATTCCTGTCGGCAGATGGCGCTGGGGAGTGCAGAGGAACCAATCCTCTGTACCTCCACAAGTGCCAGACAGGAATTGTACGAAGCGCAGAACGCAAATCGCAAGAGAGGCGATTGTGAATGAGATTGAGCAAAAGGGATAGGTTGTATGTGTGTGCGCCAATCCAGTCGCCACTCCGTGACCGCGCACACACAACAGCAGATACGAAATAGGAACGCGATCGCGAGAGGTGCGATCGCGAGACGTGACACAAGGCAGAACAGAATAGAATACGAGGGTAGCAAAGGCACAGCAAATACAATAAGGAGATACGGAAAATAACAACCGCTAGCTAACCGCGAACACCGCACTCATTCGCAACAGTGCACGCGGTTATGCGCGATCTCCACGTGATAAGCACAATAGAGACAAGCACTCCTAACTAACCATAAACAGACAAACATGAAACAGGGGACACGAGCGCTTGCTTAACGGTTACCACACCGAGCCTGTAGCAAGCGCAGCGGACAAGACAGACACACGAAAAACAAGAACTAGGCAGGAAGGATCCACCGCTCTTCCGCCAGAGCAAGTGTGATCCAAGCAGGAACATAGATCAGAAAGATCCACAGCCGCTAACGCTAGCGGCTAGTGCGATCTCAGCAAGACAGAACGATTCGCTATCAACCGCCGTTGGTGACAGCGCAATCGCGACAAGACAGAACAGAAGGATCCCCAGCGATCGCACAAAGTAGCTAGCGCGATCCCAGGAAACAGAACAGAAGGATCCCCAGCGCTAGCACAAAGTAGCTAGCGCGATCCCAGGAAACAGAACAGAAGAGATAGCTGGTAGCAACCGCTGCACTAGCTATACTCCAAGAACATAGATCAGAACCATTTCCTGTCAACCACCATAGGGACAGGACAATGGCAAACAGGCAAGACAAGACAGAACAGGCAATACAGATAATACAACCTGACTGGGCTAGAAGGGGAGCCTAAAGCAACCCCCAGGAATTAACTATACTAGATAGCAATGGCTGACACTCCAGCAGTGTCCATCAGGAACTGAGCAAGGAAGGGAAATGACCAGCAAAGCATTCTGGGAAACATAAAGCTCTTATAGTGCCAGTCATCAAAGAAGGCAGGTAGGGGATTTGCATAACGAATGTATGCAAATTCCCCAGCAAGAGAACAGAACAGAAACTTGCAATGAAAAGACAGGTCTCTGTTCCAGAGACCTGCAGCCCACAGACTAGAGGAATGGACAAACAGCTGTCTGCCTGTGCAGCCAGCTGAGCGGATCATCACAGTACCCCCCCTTCTAGGGATGGATTCCAGACATCCCTCAAAACTGGTAACATCACAAAACTCTAACTGAAGACTCATGAAGATCAGGACAGCCCGACAAGGCCCAATTCCAGAGTCAGTCCATCCGAAACCGACCTCATCAGAAGCAGAAGCCACCGAAACATGCCCACCAGCACTGCAAGTCTCAGCGTAACACCCATCAGGACTGTGGACACCAGAGAAGGAGCCATCGACACCCTCCAGACAATACCCACCACCTTCCAAGGAGCGTCCAAGAATACCAAACCTGCCGCAATACCTGTTCGAAGTGTCCCTTACAACACCAAAGCCATTGCTGATCGTATTCAGGGCACCAAGCAAAATCTTTCCCGGAATCTCCCAGAACGCCTTGAAGCTCCGCAGAGATCCCAAGAAGCCAGAATGCTCACCAGGCTCACATGGAGAACCACCAAGAACCCCTATGGAACCTATGATCATTCCAGACTCAAAATTAGCAGGACACCCATCAAGATCAGGACTTTCAGGGACCACTTCTGGGCATGCAAGCAGGCAGGCTATATCAGAGCATGTCTCCACTGAGGAAGCATCTGAGTACGCTGGTAACCGAGGCACACTTGGGCTTTCTGGGTCACAGAGCACATCGGGGTACACTAGTACAGGAGAAACCTCAGGACATGTTGGGGAACTGCCAACCTCAGAGTCCGACACGACAAGACCAAAACCAGTACCGGGCAGAAAATCATCACGAGTAAAGGTCACAGGTACTGGTCTTTCAAAAGAAGACTCGGACTCAAATTCAGAATTTTCTGTAACTGTAATATCATCATTGACTACACATGAATGAAGCTCCACAAGAGCTGCAAAAGTAGTCAGCAAGGCAGCAATGCCTACTGAAGTGGGCAACACCTCAGAAGGACCTGGGGGGCAGGAGACATCTCCTACAAGTTCTGCACCCTTTGGGAGGAACTCGGAGACCTTTAAATCATCAAACAAGACCTCAGGAACATCATTTTTCAAGTTGTCTAAGAAGGATTCTGTACTATCCATGTTACAGGGCAAAACTGGAACTTTATTTTGAGAACAGGGCAGATGTCCCAGGGAAGGTTCCACCATAAACTGAGACTGAATTTCATCATCATGAGTGGAACGTACAGGAATATTCACTGGACCACACACTGACTTCCTAACTTTAATCTCGCTGCACCCAGAACTCTGCGTAGTAGTCAAACTAACTTGCAATTCCAAAACTGCAGAAAGACAGGTAAAAATAGCAGCAATACCTAGACGAGCCTCTAGGGGCAGGGCAGGAGATATTGTACAAGGCAATATTGACTCATCCAGAGTACTGGGTGGAGAGTCAATACTTTCTTCAGAATCAGACTCGCAAATGTCAATGCAAGTGGACATCATGCCTTCATTCATGGTACAGGGCAGGTTCAGAGAAAGCTTCTCTGGACAAGGCAAAGAAGCTTCAGCATCAGATTCGCAAAACCGAAGTGCTGTCTCACTCTTAGATTCGGCTAACAATGTCGAATCCGAGGAGTCAGGACGCAAAATTTGCGGATCCAAGATCGCTTTAGGTTGCGAAACTGACGCTTCCATATCGCAAACTTCCACGATCTGCGGAGCAGACTGCAAGGCATCTAGGACAGAAACACTGGAGCAACTGTCATCAGGCAACAGGCCTGCACAGGTGTGAACAGGGTGAGACAGAAACTCATTTGCAGAAGAAATGGCGACATCAACAGAATAAACTTTATTAGGCATAATAATTTTACTTTTGACGCTGCATAGTCGAGAAATTTTCCCCATAGCAGGGTCACAGACGGAAGATCTCAAAGATCTGTTTCTAAATGACAAAGGATCCCACACATCCTTGAGGAAACCGGCAGACTCATGCCGATCACAATCTGCAGGAACATCCGAGAAACAGGCATCAGATCGCACAGATTCAAACTGCACACTGTCAGGAGCGAATCCTTCAGGATTCGCACAGGAATCAACCACAGCGGCACACTCATTCATTTCAGATTGCACAAAGTCAAGACTCACATGCTTTACCCCAGAAAGGCAGGAACAATCATCCGACAACGATGTCTCTTTATTGGAATCAATTGGTTGGTGTGTGTGCAACTCATCCAAAATCGTTTGCCATACATAGATCACCAGATCCACATCATCCTCGTCACATTCATCGGAATCAATCAGAAGGTACATAGAGTCAAGACAAGCATTCAAGACATCTTCGCTTTTTGCGATGTAAAAATCGCAAAAGGCTTTCCAATCAAAATCGAATTCTTCCAGCAAGGCCCCAATATCCCAGGAAGCAAATGGGGGTTCAAACAGGCCAGTATCCAAATAATCTCCATAGGGGTGGAGTTCAGGAACAAGAACAGATTTTTTAACTGCTTTAATGTAGTGTGCGATCCTACCTATAGCAGGATCCACATAAGCTTTGGATTGGGGCAAAAACCCTGGAAACTGATCAGCAGATGCATTATAAACATCATTATCATACTGCATGGTTTTGCCCATTTCAGACTTGACAGAAATAACCTCTTTATTTGTGGTTGCTAGGGGCAACGGATCTTTCGGCTGGGAAGCCTTCCTAGATCTTTTACGTTTAGACTTAGAGGCTTTGGATGGCTGCTTTGTGGATGAAAGAGTAGATGGAACAGCTGATTGAGCTGCTGACAACAACTCATTAAGGGGGTATGGTAATTGAGGTAATCTCAGCCAATTGTGAATTAAAAAGGCCAAGAATTCCAGGGGTCTTTGACTCAGGGTGGTATGATTTAACACATCATAACCCCACATTAACATTTCGCCCCCCAACAGAATGTAGACCATTTGGGGGGCCCAGGTAGACACTGGGGTGCATTGGAATTCAGGGTTCGCTAACAGTTTCATACACTCAGACAAAAATTCGTCTGCTGATTCAGGTTCAAGTTTTTTAAATCTCTTAAAGGTACAAGAGCCATATTCGACAAAATCGTACAAATCGGAAATTCCGTCTACACTGGGGTTTTGGGTAGGGCTGGTCATTCTGTCACGATTGTGGAACTTTCCCCGTGATCAGCGCACAACGCGTGCGCTGACACGGCGGAGATCCTCCACAAGCGTATAATTTGCAGGAACCCAGCAAAAGGTGCTACGCACCTGTAGAGGGAAATTCCTGTCGGCAGATGGCGCTGGGGAGTGCAGAGGAACCAATCCTCTGTACCTCCACAAGTGCCAGACAGGAATTGTACGAAGCGCAGAACGCAAATCGCAAGAGAGGCGATTGTGAATGAGATTGAGCAAAAGGGATAGGTTGTATGTGTGTGCGCCAATCCAGTCGCCACTCCGTGACCGCGCACACACAACAGCAGATACGAAATAGGAACGCGATCGCGAGAGGTGCGATCGCGAGACGTGACACAAGGCAGAACAGAATACGAGGGTAGCAAAGGCACAGCAAATACAATAAGGAGATACGGAAAATAACAACCGCTAGCTAACCGCGAACACCGCACTCATTCGCAACAGTGCACGCGGTTATGCGCGATCTCCACGTGATAAGCACAATAGAGACAAGCACGCCTAACTAACCATAAACAGACAAACATGAAACAGGGGACACGAGCGCTTGCTTAACGGTTACCACACCGAGCCTGTAGCAAGCGCAGCGGACAAGACAGACACACGAAAAACAAGATCCATAGATCAGAAAGATCCACAGCCGCTAACGCTAGCGGCTAGTGCGATCTCAGCAAGACAGAACGATTCGCTATCAACCGCCGTTGGTGACAGCGCAATCGCGACAAGACAGAACAGAAGGATCCCCCAGCGATCGCACAAAGTAGCTAGCGCGATCCCAGGAAACAGAACAGAAGAGATAGCTGGTAGCAACCGCTGCACCAGCTATACTCCAAGAACATAGATCAGAACCATTTCCTGTCAACCACCATAGGGACAGGACAATGGCAAACAGGCAAGACAAGACAGAACAGGCAATACAGATAATACAACCTGACTGGGCTAGAAGGGGAGCCTAAAGCAACCCCCAGGAATTAACTATACTAGATAGCAATGGCTGACACTCCAGCAGTGTCCATCAGGAACTGAGCAAGGAAGGGAAATGACCAGCAAAGCATTCTGGGAAACATAAAGCTCTTATAGTGCCAGTCATCAAAGAAGGCAGGTAGGGGATTTGCATAACGAATGTATGCAAATTCCCCAGCAAGAGAACAGAACAGAAACTTGCAATGAAAAGACAGGTCTCTGTTCCAGAGACCTGCAGCCCACAGACTAGAGGAATGGACAAACAGCTGTCTGCCTGTGCAGCCAGCTGAGCGGATCATCACAGTAAGTTCTCAATAAAATAGTTGAATGGCTTGGCAGTAAAACACGACAAACACAAGAGGAATTCTTTGAAGCATTTATCTTTTCTTTTTTTTTTTTTCTCTCCTGAAAAAGAATCTGCCGAGACCTTGATCCAGCCTGACGCAACTCACGAATGGAATCTGAAGATAGGGACGAGCGAAGGACAGAGAACAAAGCGATCTTCATCCGCCATCAGCCGCACGTGGCGCTCTCAATATGCCGGCATGTCAGCTATGCCAAGCGATTAAGTGTTTTTGTTTCCTGTCATTCATTAACATTGTGGCATCACATCTATATTCAGAACGTCTCTTTGTCAGAACAAAGAACAAATAATCCGGGATGAAGACAGGTGTGAAACGTACAAGATGCAAGTAAAAAGTACAATTTTGCAATTAAAGAGTACCTGTTATGACAGCTGTCATTTATCACAGATGAATAATGATGAGCGATTAAATTAGAGCAATGTTGTCAGGGATCGTGTAGACAAACCGTTGACTTCAGTTCAGCTGTCACTTTTTTCATTAGTTTCAGAGTATTTGACTGTAGGTCAGATACAGTTTAAAGCAGGCCCGGATTTACATATCAGAAGCCTACACATCTCCTGGCACCTTAGACTCCATCACCCTGCAAACCCCCATCAAACCGCACTGTAAGTGTGCTGTGTAGCCCAGCTGGCAATTCTCCCTTACTTAAAATGCCCGTCATAGGTAGCTACAGGTGCACTTTAGCATTAGGTAGCCAGAGGAACCACAGGTAGCTAGAGGTGCCCCTGTCTGAAGGGAGATCTCGTCAGTGGAATGCTGAGAGCCAGGAGAGTAACCTCTCATTTACGCTCTGATCAGGACTCTGAATAGAGAATGAGGGAGCTCATCAGGCGCCTGTAGGCTCGTGCCTACGGTGCCTTATGGTAAATCCAGCCCTGGTTTGAAGTCATTTGCTCTCTTCACCCAGATATACATGGAGCATTTTCTAGTTTGAGCTCTGACTGAAGTCAGAAAACAACTACAAAAACAGTAGAAAAGAAAAAGGATTGACACTAGATATCTGACTGACAGTTGAGGAGAGGCACGTGCGGCTGAGGCTCCAGGAAAAAGCAGAATGCTTATTAGCTGAAAGTTTACTGGTTTTCTTTTAAATTAGCCAATAAATGGCACTTTTTTTGATTAAAAACTTCCTGTCTATTATTTCTTCCTGCTCTAGTCCGCAGCAATGTTTAGCCACTAAAATAAGGAACTACACACAGTGTTTCTCTCCCCTCTGTCTCTTCACCCTCCCCTTGCTGTAGAGGTGTCAGACACAGTCTGGGGACTGGAATGATTTGTCTGGGATCTGTCCACACAGGAGTAACCTGCTAGCAAGTAGGGGTTAAAGCATACTAGCCAAGTACATCTGTAGGTAACTTTTCTTCTATAATAATACCATAATTTGGACAATCTGCTCTGCTCAAAAGCGGCTGAGTTCTGTTCGTGATATTTAGATTGGGTTCCTATCATTGCTGAACTAGTAAGCCTTATTTTAAAATTTTAAGTATGTGCAAACATACAAATAAGAAGTACTTTTTTCCAGATTAAAATGAGACATAAATTACTTTTCTCCTATGTTGCTGTCACTTACAGTAGGTAGTAGAAATCTGACAGAAGCAACAGGTTTTGGACTAGTCCATCTCTTTATGGGGGATTCTCAGGGATATATTTATTTTCAAAAGCACTTAGTGAATGGCAGTTGCTCTGTCCAACTGCCAAAAAATTTTGTAGCAAACAGGGAAGCTGGCCAGCATCATTGTTTAAATCCTTTTTAGGGAATATCTTTATAAAGAATAAAAGCCTTGCTGAGAATCCCCTATGAAGAGTTGGACTAGTCCAAAACCTGTCACTTCTGTCATATTTCTACTGCCTACTGTAAGTGACAGCAACATAGGAGAAAAGCAATTTATGGCTCATTTTACTCTGGAAAAAATGTACTTCTTATTTGTATATGTTTGCACATATTTTAATTTGTACAGTTTTTCGCTGTAGTGCCCCTTTAAGTTTATCACTTGCGTGAGGCAAAAATTGCCTAAAGCTCACCATACAAACATCGATTTTGATCACCCAAATGGGCCCCACCAGCCAGCCATCATGTTCCCTTTGTGCCCCCACAAAAATTTGAAGCTGGAGCCACCACTGCCTCAGGTACCTAACTATGCGGCTGAAATAATTTTGACATTAGTGCCATCTACCCAGGCTGATACAATCCAGTGCTGGTTCCAATCCACTAGCTTCAAAGACAGAGTGTAAAATATTAGAACTCAAAACCTCTACTCAGAATGTGGGGACTCCCTAACAAGATGGAAAAGCACATACAGAAGCATTCAAAACCAAGAGAAATATAGAAGGTGCTACTGAGATGGTCAATGAGAGACCCTAATAATTTCAAGTGATTGCAATTCTTATGTGTATTTTAAGTTATGTTATCAAATAGGGTTATCAAAGAGTAACTGATGATTTTGGTTGGTACAGTTCCAAGTTGCATACATTTACATACAATTAAGACACACTTTGCATCTCATTGACTCTCTCTATTGACATCTTTCTAAAAATGAAAGGATTTACCTCTAGTTCCTCCATTTTTATATATCTTTTTTTATCTTTTAAACTTTTTATCTTCTTAAGTGCATCTCGCTATTCATTTCAGCAGTGTCACCAGAATCTTCACAGCGGCTATCTCTGCAGTAGTATCTGAGTCTGAGAAGAGCTGGTCCAGTATACATCCTTTGGACTATAAAGTGAATGCCTGTTTGTGGGCAGACCATAACATGTGAGGAGTTCACAGTTCTTTATTACTATTAACAGAGATGGTCCGAATTGGCAAATTCAGAATTTCCCATAACTTCAGATGAAATTTCTCTTCTTAAAACAGAAGTTATTTGCGATAATTCACCTTGAAGGCCCTTTCACACCTAGGCGGTGCGGTATTTTTACTGCACCCCACTGCCATGCAATGAAAGTCATACTTCGCTGCATTCTCAACGCAGGTCAAGATTTAAGAACTACGTTAACGCTGCTGAGCTGTGGCAACCTGCATCGGCCCGGAAATCATGTTAGTCTATGGTGATGCGTATCCCTTTAACAAAGCACTGACGCAACGTGGGGGCGCGCTTGCGCAGAAGTGTATTTAAACAATACACTTCTGCATACCCGAAGCAGGAGGTGACGGGAAGTAAGCATCACACGAGTGTCACTTCCTGCCAGTGGCCAGAAAGGGAATACCACGCAATAGCGGGGTGTTACCTGAAGACCTGATTTTGACGCGACGCTTATGGTGTGAAACCAGCCTTAAAGAAAACCTGTACTGAAAATAAGTCAAAATAGGCATACACAAGTCATACTTACCTTCCATGTAGTCTACTCCTCAGTGTCTTTCTCCTGTCCTGCGTCCTATTTGTTCACTATGATCAAGGGAATTTTCCGTCCTCCATTTTGAAAATAGCCATTACCCATAACAGCTTTCTGTTCAGCACACAGTTAAACTGTAACATCGCCCACTTGAGCCATAGGGAAACATGGACATTGCCTGGTACATCTGTTTTCCTCTCAGCTATAACTGACAGTAACTGATATTTTACTGACTGCAACTGATATATTTCAGATCTGACAAAATATTGTCAGAACTGGATGGGATTATTGTCAGAAGAAAATGGTGAACTTCTGAGAGGAACTGATGGCAAGGTAACTCTGTAATTTTCATTTGAAGTTACCTCATGTGTTTATTTTAAATATTTTTACTCAGTACAGATTCTCTTTAAGTGAGCAACTGTGGTTTTCTATGATGCATGATTCCTGAATATGCAAGTAATCTCTATGCCCCTGAAGTGAGGCTCGCATCCATGACCCCTGGTGTATAGCAAGCCTACTGCTTACACATTTTACAGGGCCACTTCAACCCAACATACAGACAGTCTGTATCTGACTTTTTTTGGCCCTCATCAGGGCATGGCAGGGATTGATATGGCTCTATGGGATAGGGCTTGGACCAGTACTACAGAATACCCAGCTCATGGTGACTCAGAACCACTAGGAAAGTATAAAGGACTGAAAGAGACCAAAAAAACCCTCCTACTAAAAGGCAATGCTAAGTATAATTTTCCCTCTTAAAACAGAAGGTATTTGCAATAATTCAGCTTTGAGAGAACAAATGTGGTTTCCCATGATGCATCATTCCTGAATATGCAAATGATCTCGTTATGCCCATGAAGCCAGAATTCTGTGGATTTCATATATTTGCTTTGTACAATTATAATTTATTATTTTTGCTCTAACCATAAGGTAAGATATGGCCAGTGCCATAAGGTGAAAATATGTTCACAATAGGTTCAAATTTTGGTTCGAATGTTTGCATTTCACATAGAATTCTTGCATCTTTGCATTGAATTTTCTCATGTCCCTTGAGCATGCTCAGTAGACATTCTCTATTTGTGCAAATGTTCAGACAGGAAGAGGCAGACTTGCTGTGATGTTCCCTCCTATCACCCTCCCGTTCCTCCCTCTTAAAGGACCACTTCAGGGAAAAACGTAAGCAGTTAAAATCTGACAGAATCGACAGGCTTTGGACAAGTCCATCCCCTCATGGGGGATTCTTAGGGGTTTCTTTGTTTTCAAAAGCATTTCCTAAATGGCAGTTTCACTTCTGTCCATACTACCCCACAAGAAGTCTTGTTGACAGCAATTAATAGAAAAGATAATCAAAATCTTTAATACATTCTCTGACAATATCACAGGGCAATCTGGGGAGGGTGTCTCACGAGGTTGGCACGTAAGCAGAAAATACTCATTACAAACAGTAGAAAACATACATGCTTTTTTTTTAGTCACATCTGAGTCCACGTAGTGGCCCTCACCCGACCAGGCATGGACAAGATTCCTCGGGGGCGGGCCTAAACAGTGGCTCCCACAGCCCCACTTCCTGTCCGCAGAACCCCAACGGCCACGGGCAAATGAAAAATAAAAATCAAACACAAACAGCAGAGTCCTCCGACAGAAGATAAAAAATAATGCAGAGAGAGAAAGATAGAGAGAGAGAGAACATGCATTCTGCAACAGAAGACCCCCCCGGCGTCAGCCAATCACATACTAGATCCTGCCAGCCAATCACGCTGAGGAATGGTCTGCGTTTAACACACAGTTTTTGGTCTTTTTTTTTTCATTTAAAAAAACCTTGTCTTTTGAAAATGAATAAAGGAATTTAAAACAATAAGGGAACAAAGAAACAGATGGTGAAATTAAGAAAAAAAAAAGAAAAGAAAAAACAGACAAAGGCCGACCAATCTGATCAGTGTATGAATCGCACAGGGGAGGCATGTCAACATGGAAGCCAAATAGCCAAGTTGCTGAAGTGCTCATTGATGGGGAGAGGAGGCATCAGATGAAGATGATGAAACTCCCCAATGCAGTGAAAGAAAAAGTGGGGCATGAGAGGGGGGAGAAAGGGGGTAAGTTTGTATGCAAAAAGTTCTCAGAAACTGTACAGAAAGATTTGAGTCTGATGGTCCCCAAAAGAGATGGCGGGAGAGCCCTGGAAAACTCCCGCTCACAAACTTGCTTGACGCGGGGCTGGGCGTTCATCCTTTGGTCCTGGCTGTCCCCCAGTGGGTGGGCCCAGAACAGTTCAGATGGCTCGGATGAAGCAGCTATCCCCCGATCCTCAAGGGCCGTGCACCTTCATGTCCCAGCAAGCCCCTCTCCTCTCATGATTGGCTGCTGTAAGAGAGGCACGGGGTGGACGGGGAGCAAGCCGCACCACACAACGCAAGAGTGAAAATGGAGCTGCTCCTTCTGGCTTTTGTGAGAAGGCTGTCTAGATCACCAAGTTGTTGTAGCTGACATATTTCTTCTTTGTTGCTGGACCTAGGGGAAATAAAAGAGTACATGAATTAGGATATTTGGAAGGTTCAACTGGAAAAGGCCTAATCTATTAAAATATGGACAAAACAAAATGAGCAAAATTGAGAATATGCTCACAGCAACAAATCACAACTCTTTCGTTAACACCTGAAACCTGATTGGTTACTCTTGTTAAACTGCTCTTTATTGTTCTCTTTGCACTTTTCCTACCCCCTCTACTGGCTTAAAGTGAGACGAAGCACCCTCATGTATTTTACCATATATATCAATGGGAACATTAGAGAAAACACCTACCCTGCTCTCTGTTTCATCCTTCACTGCTCAGCCTGCTTGTTAACAGCCCTGATAAAATCCCTGACTGAGCATTCAGTCTGGCTTTGCTCAGGAATCATTATAGCTGAGTCTGTCTTCTCTGATGTCTTTTCAAGCCCAAGCCTGCCCCCTTCTGGCTCTGCTTTCCCCTTTCTGTATCACAGAGAGCTGTATCTATGTATATATCACAGAGAGTTGTTATCTATATTTGTTAGTCATAAGAGGTTTTTAGAAATGGTGATTTTATTTTGCACAAAGCCCACTAAATATTATGCTTTTCTGATGAACTGTGTTCTGCATGGAGTTTTAGTAAAAAAAAAAAACCCACAAAAAACGGCACACCAGAGCGGCGAAAATACCAGGTGTAGCATTTATTTAGTAAAATCTATCTGGGGATATGTTTATTTTGTGCCAAAGCATTCATCTCTTTTTTTCCTTTAAAGCAGACCTGAACTCCGAACTTCCTGTTTGCTCTAAGCGATAAGCAACAGCATAATAGGACATTTCTTTGCTACAGCTGATACAAATCCTGCAATAAATCTGCAGCATGTCTACTTCCTGCTTTTTTTGTTTACGAATTAAGCAGCTCTGCCATGGTAGAGGAGATTCCTGAGCTGACATAGCTGAGAGATCAAATTACAGTAGTGGTTAGTCACAGATGAGGGGAATAAGACAGGCTAAACTCTCTAAATACAAACAGGGTGCATTTCTCTATGAATTCCTTCTGTCCTGTGCAAGAGTTCAGGTCCACTTTAATGGAGAGTAGTGCCCTTCCACCTCCCATTTTGCAAACCTCATCATAGCCAGTAAGGCTATTAAGAATAGATCACAAATGTGCCAACGGTAATGCTAAGAGAGAGCATTGATGATTGGACCACACTAGGCTATTCAGACTAATCTGCATATTACACTTCTAGAACTGCAAAAAATATACACAAAAGCGGGGCTTGTATACTAAAGAGGAGTGAGGAGGACCTACCCACCAGTAAAAAGACATACTATAAAATGTTTTGCATTAAGTACAGGAACGGGCCCCCCCCTAGCCCCGTGTTAGCTGATTGTGGGGAGGCGACAGATTCTTGTTTGAGGGCCTGGCACGTCCCTGACACACACATACATGTATGTAGACATAAACACTTGGTATGGACATACATGCCCATTTTTTATTTTTTTTTCTTCTTTAGTGGTACTACTGGTGTTGTAAATCTTTAAAAGTATTAATTTCTGAGTGGATAACTATTTGGTGCATGCCCAGCTTGTACTGCTTGAAGCAGTGCAAACCTATAGGAAATCAGTGAGATCTCTTCAGCCTTCTCCCCACCCCCTTACACCCCCCTTCCCCTGCACACACTCACGGTAATATTGTAGATCAATATACAATCAGCATTATCATTGTAATATTTATTACATGTGCCATAGTTTTAATAGATTTTCAATAGATGTAATGTTTTTACATTATATCTACCATCTAATCTATTAAAAACATCTGTTAGATATTGCGGCATTCACAGACCAGCTCTTCAATGTAGTAGTGTGTTAAAGCATTCCTGATGGATTCATGTATGCTGTCCAGTCCTAACTAGATGTCCTTTAACAGAAGGATCAAGAACAGGTTGCGAACACTCGAGAGAGAACTCAGATCCAACTTTATTACTGATAGCTCAGTACATGTATCGCATAATGGATTTCCTAAAATGTCCCTTTTTTCAGAGAAACTGTCTTCCTTAAGGAGCCAAATCTCCTGGATATTTTCCCAACTTAAACTATCCATTTCTTAGTTTTCATGTACAGACCTGGTTAATTAAATACTTTTATACTACATGTGTTGCATTAAAGTGCAGAGGGCTGGGTGGATAATGTATATAGGTCTATAGGTCTCCAATATATAGGCTATATAGACCTAGGTTCAAATCTCGGCTCTTCCTGTTTAGTAAGCCAGCACCTATTCGATAAGGAGTTCTTATGCAAGACAACACTGCTACTGCCTACTGAGTGTACTCTAGAGGCTGTTTCGTTAAACACTTTGAGTTAGTTAGGAAAAAAAGCACTATACATATATTGAACTATTATTATTACATGCAATGTGATGCAATTTTATTGCAAAGGTACGTTCACTGCATCCATCTGAAAATGGCGCCTGCGAATAATGGCGCACGGTGTTGCCGCTAATCCGTTTGCCGTTTATCGCTATTTAACGTTAAAGCCTTATTGTTATTTAACGTTAAAGCCTTATTGTTATTTACCGTTAACACACAGAACCCTCTCTGTACCTATCCCTAACCCCTAAACCCCCCTGGTGGTGCCTAACCCTAACCACCCCCTGGTGGTGCCTAACCCTAACCACCCCCTGGTGGTGCCTAACCCTAACCACCCCCTGGTGGTGCCTAACCCTAACCACCCCCTGGTGGTGCCTAACCCTAACCACCCCCTGGTGGTGCCTAACCCTAAGACCCCCCTGGTGGTGCCTAACCCTAAGACCCCCCTGGTTGGTGCCTAACCCTAAGACCCCCCCCCCCTGGTGGTGCCTAACCCTAAGACCCCCCTGGTGGTGCCTAACCCTAAGACCCCCTAGTGGTGCCTAACCCTAAGACCCCCTAGTGGTGCCTAACCCTAAGACCCCCTGGTGGTGCCTAACCTTAAGACCCCCCCAGTGGTGCCTAACCCTAACCTTGACAGTGTTACATTAAATCCATTCCCCGTTTTGCAGTTAAATAACATCTGCAGTTTGGCTTATGTAGGGCGCTATTGATAAATAACGTTAGTGTGTGCCACTATTGATAAATAACGTTAGTGTGTGCCGCTATTGATAAATAACGTTAGTGTGTGCCGGTTTTCTTCTTTTTTCCCTGTGCGCCATTATTATGCAGTACTAACGATAAATAGCGATAAGCGTATCTTTTTAATGCGGCGCCATTTTTATGCATAGGCGCTGTGCGCCATTATTCACTGATCCCACGTTCACTTCTGTGTGTTAGTGGCTTCCATCGGAACGATGCAAAGCATGCCGTACATTTACCAGATGATATGCATGATTACAGTTGGGGTGAAGCGTACTTCTGTGTACTGTATGCCTCACTGTATGCTTTACATTGCACTTGAAACACGCAACATGACTTTTCAACTCAGTGGCGAGCAATGGGCACAGTGTGAAAGTAACCACAAACTAATAAAAGTGGAAAAACTTCATATCCAAACTTCGTCAAGCTCTATAAATACACTTAAAACTGCATTTTTTGAAGTGACTCGGACTCCATAGTGAGAGGGATATGGAGACTGCCATATTTATTTCTGTTTAGGCATGGTTCACACTGCATGGATGAAAAACTGATCCATGGAAAAATGTATACGTTGATCAGTGTTGAAAAATGATCAGTTTTTCATCAGTTCCGTTATCGGTCAGTCAATGTGCCGCATCCGTCACACCAGAATTATCGCAGCCAGCCCAAACTTGCGGTCAGATCGGGATGTTCCGCTGTTCTGACGGAGTAATGTGAACGGATCCTATTAATTAACATAGGATCCATTCAGCTCCGTTAGGAGCCGTGCCAATATGAACTGGGCCTTAAAGAGTACCTGAGGCGGTGCGGCAGGGGGGCAGATGGGACATAGAAGCATGTTCCCTACTACAGGATATGCCTCTGTGTCCGCCCAACGCCGCTCTCTGCCCCCTACCGCCGCGATATAGCCCCCCGGAATTAGTAACAAGCGATTGTCAGTATTCCAGAGGGTAAGGGAGGAGAGGTATTGCCTGCTCAAACGCCCACTAGGGGCATTCCTGCAGGCTTTCCAAACCTGCCATTGGACAGCTCTCTCCCCGGCCGCACCCCTGCCTGTGTGAGCAGCTCTTCCAGCAGCGTGACCACAGCTAAACTGGACGAGTACAGGCCACCGGAACGGCGGAGATGGTGGCTATCTGATCCGCCCAGCCCTTGGATCAGGTAGCATAGTGTTTTTTTTTTATGTAAATCCTCATCTCGGTTTCTCTTTAAACAATGCCAACTGCTCCCCCACTGATCCTCTGCCTCTATTACTTTAAGTCCCATACCCAAAATCAGTTTGCAGATCACGTTATATGTTTGTTTAAGATTTAGGATGCAGACACTGTTGAGCTTGCACAGTTCAGAAGGACAGCCAAGGTAAGGCTGTGTTCACACTATGCCAGACTGGAAACGTGGGCAAACATGTCTGTTTTCTGTGAGGTGTCTCAAAAAGTCGTGCAGGACAGGACTTTGTGTTCCTGTACCCCTAATGGAGACAATATATACATACACAACTAACATGTCCGAAGAGATCCTATAAATAACATAAAATATGAAATAATGACCCTTTGAACTTTCTGGCAGTAAAACCTTATCCCAAGCTGTCTATAACTGTTGCTTGGCTGTTTAACTGCTTCAGAAAACAGGACTGTATTCAACCCATGTTGTGTTGAAGAGCTTAGAGAAGCTTTTTTGCATAGATAACATCTGAAGTTACTTAAGTCTTCCTGTACTGGAAAATAATATGAGACACTTTCTTTTCTACTAATGTTCTATTTGTTATCTGTACTACACATTGGGCTTGATTGAGCCCTATGGGACTTTGCGCGCGCAGCGCGGTGTGCTACGCGTGCAAAACTTTGCGCGCGGGAGCTTCGCGCGAAGAGCAGCACAAATCGGTGATAACTCAGCTTTGCACGGCTTATCACGCCTAAAGTCTTTTAGGCGTGATAACTGAGTTATCACCGCTTTGTGAATCAGGGCCATTGAATTCATTATCTCATAAGTTTATTTTCGCTTCACGTTTGCTTTAAAAGGAAGTAATAATGGCAGCCTCCACATTCGTCTCAATACAATGTTCAGTGAAAATAATTTCCATCAGGGTTTCTTTCTTTTTCATCCAAAGTTGAACATAATAAACATAATCAAATCAAGTAAAAATCTGTTGGTGTTATTTGTCACATGTAAGTGCTCTGTTAGGTTTATCTGTCAGGTGTGAAGGTATGCTTGGCACTGCCTACTTTGGCATTAAAGTAGAAATAAACACATCCACAAGAGAGAATGACGTGGAACAAAATGGATGGACTTGTGTGCGCAAACCTGACAGTTGTGGCTCAAGCCCTAAATTTTGTGTACATCAGTCTCCTGTGCATCCTCACGCTGGGCACGGCGAAGGTTAAGTACAGCAGCAAGAAGAATAATGTAAGTGAGGCGTAGACAGTAATAAAACCGTTTCTAACTACGCAAGCGGCTCAGGACATAAATCCCGACTCTTAGTTTGCAAGGCAGCGAAGGATTTGCAGACAGACCTCTCGATTCATCATAAAACACTCTGAGCAGAAATAAAGAGGAAAGTACATCCAGTCTCATAGCAGCTACAGGAGAGGGAGACAGAGTGAAAAGGCCAAGTGGAGTTAGTGACGACGGCATTTATCTAAGTCATCTGCAAACGAGCCTGAAGAAGGAGTGGCAGGAAGAACCGCATTCCAGGTATGACCCTACCAGAGTGGTCTGTTCTTACCCTCTAACATCAATTCACAGTCTAATACAAATACACAATATACAATCTGTATAAAGAATAGTTACGAAAAAATATCGGTTAAACTCCATGAAAGTATGATTTTTTCTAGATTTTAGAGTCTAAAAGCTGTACCATTTTTTAACAAGCTTTTAGACTCTAAAACCAGGGGAAAAAAATATACCGCGGTGAGATCTGTGGCAGCCCTGCACTTTACTCACCTCCCTGGGATCCAGCGCTGCAATTATCTCTCCGTCCTCTGGGTGGCGTTGTACACCTCTAGTGAGATCGCCCTCTGTCACCATGTGACAAACATCAATCTCACCCGAGGGATGGAGAGCCTCCGAGGACCGGAAGAAGACGGGCTGCAAGCGTCTGGATCACGGGGGAGGTGAGTTAGAAATACTGCCACACTGCTGAGTTACCGCTAAGGAGGTTAACCACCTAATGACAACCTGACGTATAAAAATGTCCTGCTAGAGCCTCTTAATGGCTCCAGGACGTTTTTATAAGTCAGACAGTGCTGCAGCCGCTGTGCACGTGCCCATGAAAATAGTGGAAAAAAAACACCATTGAAAAAATGCACCTTCATTTCCAAATTATATATTGTCAACATACTTTGTACTAGGGACATAATTAAAACCTTGCGATAACCAGGACAAATAGGCAGATAACATGTGTGGGTTTTATGTATGGTAGCATTGTTTATATTAAAACTATAGGGGATGAAATTGGAGAAATAGTTTATTTTTTCATTTTTTCGTTTTTCCCTTTAAAATGCATAGAAAATAAAGTAATTACTGAAAACAAATATCAACCCCAAAAAGCTTAAATTGGTGGTGAAAAAACAAAACAAAATATAGTTCATTTCATTGTGATTAGTAGTGATTAAGCTATTTGCAAATTAAAGGGATGAGCACTGAAAGGTGAAAATTGCTCTTGTGTAAAAACCCCTCTGGGGTGAAGTGGCTAAAGTGTAGCTCGAGGTTCAGAATTTATACCACTGGGTTCACGTATTCCTATCAAAGCATCCACTTGTGTGTCTGCTATCTCCACCTGAGTGTTCAACAGGTTTTTGAAACTCAACTTGGAAAATACTGAACTCATGATCTCCCCATTATATACATCAAATCCGCTCCCCGACATCTCCATGAATAACATGTCCTTTCCGCTCTTTGTCCCTCAAACCCGCTGCCTGGGTGTCACTCTTGACCAGTGGCGTAAAAAAAGAGCATGAGGCCCCAGTGTGAGTTTTACATGGGGTCCCACAAACTCAATTCAAAACTTTCCAAGAAAGCTGCAGTGTCAGAGAGGTGTAATCAGAGTAAGAAAACAGATCAAGGATTACTACTATGCAATGCACATAGAGAGGTGTTCATTACCAGCATAGTAACAATGCAAGACTAATAAAATGGATGAAGGAGGGCCCCTAGTGGGCTTCTCTGGTCCAGGGACCCCAGTGCGATCACAACCTCTGCATCCTTTATTGCTACACTACTGCTCTCAACTCAGCACTCTCCTTCACCCTCCATATCCATAACGTCTCCAGGTTGTGCCACTTCCATCTCTGCAACATCACCAAAATTCCCAACTACCTAACCCCAACACCGCAAAGCTGCTGGTCCATGCTTTGACATCATCTCCCGTCTGGACTACTGCAATGCCCTTCTTTCTGGACTTCCTGAGACCACACTCTACTGAACTACTACGCTATGGACTCTATTGAACTCCCCCCTTCTCCCATTAGACTTGCCCTCACCTTCAACTCATTCAAGAAAGCCTTAAAGATCCATCTTTTCACCATTACTTACCCGCCATCTTAATAGATCCACCCCCTCCCTTTGACATAAACTCCACCCCCACAATGTTTCCCCCTCCCCTTAGGGCCTGTCTCCACTTGTGACGCACGCGTCTGCAAGACTCATGGCATCACATCCTGGTGTGCCGATACACAGACAAATCCCATCAGCCGTGCCATGCATGGCTATGGGATTCACAGCCTCCCGCACCATTTCAGATGGAAATGTCAGCTGAATCCTTGCGCTAGCAGTGCCATTGTACCCTATGGCTACGATTTAGCGTGGAAACGGGCCCTACGATTGTAAACCTGTTTGGCAGGGCCCTTTTATCTGTGTGCTCTTCTCCGCCACCATATGAACTTAGTGACTCGTCTTCTTAATATATGCTTGTCTTGCAACCTGAAGATCATTGTTTATTGTTGTATAACTATTTTGTGCACAGCTATTTAACACCGTAATGACCCCATGTAACAATATTTAACGTTGCAATTTCTCCCCCACATATTGTACAGTGCCGTAAAAAAGCATCCACCCTTCTCGTCTGATTGTCCAGTAATATGAGTACCTAGGGACTTGCTGGATATCAGCTGGCAGCTGCATCTTTTTGAATCCCTACAATCTCAACTTGCCTGTATTAAGTATTGTATAGAAACTACTTCTTGCCGAAACATGGCAGCTCAGCAACAGTATGTTGTGTAACAATCGCCCCCATGACCTGGGGCGGGGCTAAGGGGTCCTGGTCCTGTGGCAAGGAGAGCAGAGCAGCGCCAGCGTCATATGTTACCTTTATCCAGTGGAGTGACGTGTCCTCGTCACTCCTCTCTTCGCTGACGCTGCTGTACAGTCTATCTTCTTGCGGCTGGTAATGCATAATGCTGCCGCTGCCCTAGGTGGGGGGTTAAGCAGGGGGACTCGGCTGGTGGAGTTCTGCTGGAGGGCCCACCAGGATGAGGGTACTCCCCTGGTCCTGATTTAACCAACCTGTCATCTAACTGCTGAGGATGTGAATAAGTGTCATCAGTGATTGGCTAATATATCAGAGGAGGAGGGACTTGGAAAGAGCAGAAGTCTCTAAAGGAGCTGTCGATATTAGTGGAAAAGTTGTGAGGGTTGGGATAGCGTGTCATCATAACTGTGCGATCAGTCACGGCTTGTGGTCATAGCATCTCTCAGTGGATACAGTGCAGTCGCAGCCTCTGCTGGTCCTTTGCCCCGTGTGAATCTCTGTCAGTGGTCACTGTTCTCTATACCACCCAACTTTCTGAAATGGGGAAAGAGGGACAATATTCAGTGCAATAAGGCAAACTCTTCCCCCTTGGACACTTCCAGACAGGAGGACCTGCAAAAGTCAGCTTTTCATCTTCACCACAGATGCCTGCAATGGTCAAAGAGGAACGCAGTTTTAAATTTTGAATAAGGACAACTTTTTATATTGGTACGAGGCTGATGATATTTGAACTTTCTCAGCCATTCTAGCTGAACTTGTGAACTAAGAATTTACGATACCTTTGGGTCAATCCTAATCCCAGGTCTGTGAGCATGGAGTAAACAAGGATCCTTTTCTCAGCTAACAACCTCTATCCCCATTTAGATGGTCTGTTTGAATGAAGGCATCTTAATGACATGTATTTATGCTTGAAAAAAATATCTGTTTTCCCTTTTGATGTTGCATGTATATAGCTGTCTGTACCACCAGCCTGCAAACTAACAGGATATAAGCCCGACGAAGGCTGCAAGGCCGAAAGCTTGCTTATTTTTATTCATTTTTAGTTAGCCAATAAATGGTATCATCCTGATTTAAAACTTCTTAGTTTTAAATAAATCACACGGTAATCTAGAGGTTGGATGTAACATATAAATCCTTAGGACTGGGGCCCACCAGGAATTGCAAAACGCTCTCAGAAACATTTAAGGTGTCGATAAATCTATCGATATATATGGGCAGATCAACCAAAAGACAGTCCTTCGCCCACGCACGTGCCCCCTGCGGTCGCCGGAGTAACGTGGGCACGTGTGTGATATCACATGTGCGCTGGCAACCACATGGGGCGTGTGTATGGATGGAGGATAGCGCCCCGAGCCAGCGGCGGACACAGACGAGTAATATATAGTGCACTAAGAACCGGTGGGGGTTTGCTGAACATTAGGGGGGGGGGGGGACAGCGTCGGGGCTGGCGAAGCGGCGGATGCAGTGTCACAAGGTTGATTTCGTGCACACGACTGAACACGATGGCCTGACATCTTGCAGCATGTCCGATCGACATGCTCGGCCCGAATTAGGCTGCATCGTCGATCGGGCATGCACTTAGCAGGATTGATTTTCATCCAATTCAATAATATTTATCAAATCGGATGGTCGATCGGCCACCAAATCGCTAGATGTATGAGCACCTTAAGCGTTTTCAAGAGCAATTGGTTTCTCTAACCACAGAGCTATTCCCAGAGCGATTTCAGGGAATGCTATTTTGGACTCTGCGATCCCTGAATGAAATCGCTCAAAAATGCTGCTGTAGATCCTGTAAAGGCAGACACACTAGTGCTGGTCTGGACTCCATGCTTGCATCCCCTCCATAAAACACAGCATCTACATTATTCTGGGCTTAGGGTCTGGAACGATCTGCTTTGGTTTCTCCCAGTTACATCTCACACAAGAGGGACAGATGTTGTGCGGATCATTTAAAAAGAGACTCACAGCCATCGTCTGGCCTCAGTTTACTTCCAGCTGGTCGTAAACGTTAGTTAGTAAGCAGAGAACGTGAAGGATGTGGCAAGGGACATGGCCAGATTTGGTATATAATGCATAACAAAAATCCTATATATCTGTAACGCAGAGTCACTCTGAACGTCTATAGATCCCCCTAAGCTCATCTGAATGAACAGATGGGAGGATGTAATCAGCCTCTTTCCTCCTTTATTGCACAATTGAGCCAGTCCCGCCATGTATTCACGGGCATTGCCTTTCCCCTGCTCCGTTCTGGCCAACAGCTGCAAGAAGACAGGAAGTGATAGGACGGTTGTTGAGAGCGCGGGCCGGGGCAGCGGGCTGTGTCTCCCCTCACAGAAAACACTTATTCGTCTGCCAGCAATTCCCTGTCAGTGAGCAGTGTATAAATGTAAGATTTAGAGAATGGTTTGTGGAGAGTTTAGGAGGAGGCTGGGGGGCAGGGGAGCGGAACATCATGTTCTTCTTTCGGAGATGCAGAACTGCTTGTCAATCACCGAATCTGCTTCTTCTTTTTCTTTCTTATGTAACTCTAACATTCGGATTTATTTTAAATGCAGCAAAATTCCAACAAAGGATGTAAAAAAAACCCATTTCATCTGCTTATTTATTCATTTAAAAAAAAGAATCCTTAAAGGACAACTCTTGCTTTCAATAAATTAGGTATTGCATTAGAGAAATGTTTTCCTCATGCTATGCAAGCATTTAGGGATGGAGCACAACAGGAGTAAGAGGTGTCCAGTGATGTGTAAAACTGACTTAAAATAAAATTAAAAGAAAAAGGAGGAGGTGGCTTACTTCACAAAAGACAATCTCATAGGATAATGAAATTTATTAGCACAGGCAACGCTTATTATTGTGGCTACTACTTCTGTTGGCACTATAATTGGCCTGAGGAAGTGGGCTCAGACCCACAAAACGCATTGGCTGGTCTAACAAATTTCATTATTCTATGAGATTGTCGTTTTTGAGGTAAGCCACCTCCTCATTTTTATTTTTCTTTGATTTTAACATAGTTTTATACATCTCTGCGTGCCTCTTAGGCCTTGTTCACATTGCAAAAGAAAGGAAAAAACACAATCAAGAGCCCCCGATAGTGTATTATTGATGATAAAGGAATGCCAAGGTAGCAGCAAATAGAAATATACTTACAAGTATGGGTTGCTGGGTTCAAGCAACCACTTAAAGCACTTATGGGGATATTAGGCCTGTCCCCACTCAGGCTAAAAGGTCGCTCTCTGAAGTAGGAAAGAAGGGGTGTTCACCCATCCACCAGGTGGATAACAATAATTGCAATGGAAACAGAGGCGCCAGCAGAGTAAAAATTGATCATAGGTAAAAACAGATAAAAGTTGGGGTCAAGGATGGATTAACATCCCCAAAACCAAACACATCCACTATGTATGGTTTAAACAAAATTTAATTTGTACTCCAGAACAAATGCAACGCGTTTCGCGGGTCTCTAGCCCGCTTCCTCCGGCAATAATACAGATAGGAGTAACTGCAATATAAAACAACAACATATAATAAAATAACATCTGCCTACACTAGCAGATTTATTATGTTCCAATGTTTATATAAGAAAAACTCTAAAAAAAAATCAAATGCAGATTATGAACTCCAAAACTCGTATTCAATTTAAATAGTGTGCCCTATATGACATATAGTGAAATAAATACATTATCGGACATAACATCTGTATGTCTTCCTTGCTTGGTAAAGGTCAGTGTACCTATAGAAAATATTCGTAGTACTCTGTATATATTAGACCCAGGAGAACAACGCTCTGTGCGTATTCTCCCAAGTTCAATGCCACATCAATATATATGCATCAATATATATGTGCACATAGCGTATGTTACAATATAATTTAGTAACCCCATCTCTATGTGCGATAATCATGACAATTATACACATACATAATTACAACTGTGCACCCACACATGCAAGTGTGCATGAAAAATCATATTAGAGTAGTTGTATCTTATCGGATTCATCTATGAAAGATAGCTTACATAAACAATTAAATGCTTCAATTCAATCCACATTAGCAACTATAACAACAGAGCTTATCTTTTTTTCTACCCAATAAGATGTTTATGCTCTTAAATAAAACAATATCAATATCTGCAATATGTTTCATATAGTAGAGGATCCTACCTCAGAAGTTGTGTAGCCAAGTACAGCGCCTCTGTGTGGGGCGGGCGCTGTGTCTGCTTCTTATATAGTGACGTTTTTGCTGAGTAATGAGGGGCGGAAGACAGCATCATCGAGGGGGCGTGTTTAGGGCGGATGTGGTCATTCATTCCCTCTGCCTGTTTTGTGTTGATAGGCTATGTGCGGGTGGGTGGAAGTGTGTCAATACTTCACTGTGTGATAGGTGTGGGAAGATGGGAAGGACAGATTGATCTGGCCGGGCAGCGTCCAGGATGGATCTTTTAGTTAGTTATACTATGTATAGTTGAGAGCAAAATCATCTTCAAATAGACCTCTAAGGCTCCCCATTGGTCTATTAACAGACCAATGGGATTCAGGAGGACTGGCATTGGTCTATTAATAGACCAGGGATGAGCAGAAACTACGCCAGTGCGAATTTACGCATCGTAGTTCGCATCTACGCATCGTAGTTCATAGGCGAAGTTTCAAAACTATGCTTACGAATTTACGCGTAGCGAAGTACCGCTACGCGTAGCTTACGCCAACTATGCGTAGTTAACATGTGTATTTCGTAGTGAACTACGAATGCATTACTCGCGTCTAATTTTCTGCATGCGATTGTATGCATACAAATGTACGCATTGGAAAGGGGAATGTACGCATAGAGGGGTTCCCAGTATATGCATTTATAAAGAAATTAATGCGTACAATTTTCAGCATACGTGCATAAGTATCCGCATACACTACGCTTCGCACTACGCGTAATAGCGTATTTTAATGCGTATTCTACGAAATGCATACGAAGTGAATATTTGTTTTCGAAGCCATAGTTTGGCGAAGCGTAATTGCGTAAAACTACGCATATTTACAGCGTAGCGAAGTTGGCTGACTACGACCATCCCTGTAATAGACCAATGAGGAGCCTTGGATATTTTTGTGGTAACTTTTTTTATTCTAAAACTGCAAAGTCTTTTTGAAATGTATGTTTTCCTCTTGTCCCCACTATCCTCCTCAACATACCCTGCAAATTTGGTGTTTCTAGCTCGTAGGGGGGCTTTGCTATTAACCGCTAAAGTCGGTGGCTGTTGACTTCAATGGTAAAAATGCAAATGCATACTTTTGGCAAAAAAAGCTTGCACTAAACGCACATGGTGAACAGCCGAAGTGTCTGGACCATCACTATACACAAAACAAGGACACTTTGGGCACAAATTTGACATATACAAGCTTGAGTGCTATAAAAACAGTGCAAAAGATTTGAGCACAGCTGGCGCCACTATAGGTTGTAATAAGAATGTACGGCTATTGCAACGCTTAAAGGAATACTGTAGGGGGGTCGGGGGAAAATGAGTTGAACTTACCTGGGGCTTCTAATGGTCCCCCGCAGACATCCTGTGCCCGTGCAGCCACTCACCGATGCTCCGGCCCGCCTTCGGTTCACTCCTGGAATTTCAGACTTTAAAGTCTGAAAACCACTGCGCCTGCGTTGCCGTGTACTCGCTCCCGCTGATGTAACCAGAAGTGTACTGCGCAGGCCCAGTATGGTCTGTGACTGCGCAGTACGCTCCTGGTGACATCAGCGGGAGCTAGGAAACAGCAATGCAGGTGCAGTGGTTTTCAGACTTTAAAGTCTGAAATTCTAGAAGTGAACTGGAGGCTGGGCCAGAGCATATGTGAGTGGCTGCGTGGGCACAGGATGTCTGCAGGGGACCATTAGAAGTCCCAGGTAAGTTCAACTCATTTTCCCCCGACCCCCCTACAGTATTCCTTTAACCACTTAACGACCGCCCCCAGCCGATGGGCGGCGGCAAAGTCCGGGCCCAAACGACTGCAATACGCCCATCGGCGGGGGCGGCTGCGGGAGTGGCTATGCGGCGATCGCGTCATTTGTGACGCGATCAGCCGCCGGGGACTGGCTCCGCCCACCGCTCGCTGTAACCCGCCGGCCGTTCGGAAGCGCCGGCGGGTTACTAGCTGCCCGATCGCCGCACGGAAAGTGTATAATAGGCTTTGTAATGTATACAAAGCCTATTATACTGGCTGCCTCCTGCCCTGGTGGTCCCAGTGTCCGAGGGACCACCAGGGCAGGCTGCAGCCACCCTAGTCTGCACCCAAGCACACTGATTCCCCCCCCCCTGCCCCCTGATCGCCCACAGCACCCCTCAGACCCCCCCCCCTGCCCACCCCCCAGACCACTGTTTGCACCCAATCACCCCCCTAATCACCCATCAATCACTCCCTGTCACTATCTGTCAACGCTATTTTTTTTTTTAGTCCCTAATCTGCCCCCTACTCCCTCCTAATCACCCCCCAACCCCTCAGATTCTCCCCAGACCCCCCCCCGTGTACTGTATGCATCTATCCCCCCTGATCACCTGTCAATCACCTGTCAATCACCCGTCAATCACCCCCTGTCACTGCCACCCATCAATCAGCCCCTAACCTGCCCCTTGCGGGCAATCTGATCACCCACCCACACCAATAGATCGCCCGCAGATCCGACATCAGATCACCTCCCAAATGCAGTGTTTACATCTCTTCTCTCCTCTAAACACCCACTAATTACCCATCAATCACCCATCAATCACCCCCTATCACCACCTGTCACTGTTTCCCATCAGATTAGACCCTAATCTGCCCCTTGCCGGCACCCAATCACCCGCCCACACGCTCAGATTGCCCTCAGACCCCCCCTTATCAATTCGCCAGTGCAATATTTACATCTGTTATTCCCTGTAATAACCCACTGATCACCTGTCAATCACCCATCAATCACCCCCTGTCACTGCCACCCATCAATCACCCCCTGTCACTGCCACCCATCAATCAGCCCCTAACCTGCCCCTTGCGGGCAATCTGATCACCCACCCACACCAATAGATCGCCCGCAGATCCGACATCAGATCACCTCCCAAATGCAGTGTTTACATCTCTTCTCTCCTCTAAACACCCACTAATTACCCATCAATCACCCATCAATCACCCCCTATCACCACCTGTCACTGTTACCCATCAGATTAGACCCTAATCTGCCCCTTGCGGGCACCCAATCACCCGCCCACACGCTCAGATTGCCCTCAGACCCCCCCTTATCAATTCGCCAGTGCAATATTTACATCTGTTATTCCCTGTAATAACCCACTGATCACCTGTCAATCACCCATCAATCACCCCCTGTCACTGCCACCCATCAATCACCCCCTGGCACTGCCACCCATCAATCAGCCCCTAACCTGCCCCTTGCGGGCAATCTGATCACCCACCCACACCAATAGATCGCCCGCAGGTCCGACATCAGATCACCTCCCAAGTGCAGTGTTTACATCTCTTCTCTCCTCTAAACACCCACTAATCACCCATCAATCACCCCCTATCACCACCTGTCACTGTTACCCATCAGATTAGACCCTAATCTGCCCCTAGGGCACCCAATCACCCGCCCACACCTCAGAACGCCCTCAGACCCCAGCCCTGATCACCTCGCCAGTGCATTGCTTGCATCTATTTCCCCCCTCTAATCACACCTTGAGACACCCATCAATCACCTCCTGTCACCCCCTAGCACACCTACCCATCAGATCAGGCCCTAATTTGCCCCGTGTGGGCTCCTGATCACTCGGCCAAACCCTCAGATCCCCCTCAGACCCCCTTCTGATCACCTCCCCAGTGCATTGATTGCATCTATTTTCCCCTCTAACCGCCCCCTGAGACACCCATCAATCACCTCCTGTCACCCCCCTAGCACTCCTATCCATCAGAACAGGCCCAATACATCCTGTCATCTAAGAGGCCACCCTGCTTATGACCGGTTCCACAAAATTTGCCCCCTCATAGACCACCTGTCATCAAAATTTGCAGATGCTTATACCCCTGAACAGTCATTTTGAGGCATTTGTTTTCTAGACTACTCCTCGCGGTTTAGGGCCCCTAAAATGCCAGGGCAGTATAGGAACCCCACAAGTGACCCCATTTTAGAAAGAAGACACCCCAAGGTATTCTGTTAGGTGTATGATGAGTTCATAGAAGATTTTATTTTTTGTCAAAAGTTAGCGGAAATTGGATTTTTATTGTTTTTTTCACAAAGTGTCATTTTTCACTAACTTGTGACAAAAAATAAAATCTTCTACGAACTCACCATACCCCTAACGGAATACCTTGGGGTGTCTTCTTTCTAAAATGGAGTCACTTGTGGGGTTCCTATACTGCCCTGGCATTTTAGGGGCCCTAAACCGTGAGAAGTAGTCTAGAAAACAAATGCCTCAAAATGACCTGTGAATAGGACGTTGGGCCCCTTAGCGCACCTAGGCTGCAAAAAAGTGTCACACATGTGGTATCGCCGTACTCAGAAGAAGTAGTATAATGTGTTTTGGGGTGTATTTTTATACATACCCATGCTGGGTGGGAGAAATCTCTCTGTAAATGGACAATTGTGTGTAAAAAAAATCAAATAATTGTCATTTACAGAGATATTTCTCCCACCCAGCATGGGTATGTGTAAAAATACACCCCAAAACACATTATACTACTTCTCCCGAGTATGGCGATACCACATGTGTGGCACTTTTTTGCACCCTAACTGCGCTAAGGGCCCCAAAGTCCAATGAGTACCTTTAGGATTTCACAGGTCATTTTGCGACATTTGGTTTCAAGACTACTCTTCACGGTTTAGGGCCCCTAAAATGCCAGGGCAGTATAGGAATCCCACAAATGACCCCATTTTAGAAAGAAGACACCCCAAGGTATTCCGTTAGGAGTACGGTGAGTTCATAGAAGATTTTATTTTTTGTCACAAGTTAGCGGAAAATGACACTTTGTGAAAAAAAAAATTAAAATCAATTTCTGCTAACTTGTGACAAAAAAAAAAAATCTTCTATGAACTCACCATACTCCTAACGGAATACCTTGGGGTGTCTTCTTTCTAAAATGGGGTAATTTGTGGGGTTCCTATACTGTCCTGGCATTTTAGGGGCCCTAAACCGTGAGGAGTAGTCTTGAAACCAAATTTCTCAAAATGACCTGTGAAATCCTAAAGGTACTCATTGGACTTTGGGCCCCTTAGCGCAGTTAGGGTGCAAAAAAGTGCCACACATGTGGTATCGCCGTACTCAGGAGAAGTAGTATAATGTGTTTTGGGGTGTATTTTTCCACATACCCATGCTGAGTGGGAGAAATATCTCTATAAATAGACAATTGTGTGTAAAAAAAAATAAAAAATTGTCATTTACGGAGATATTTCTCCCACCCAGCATGGGTATGTGTAAAAATACACCCCAAAACACATTATACTACTTCTCCTGAGTACGGCAATACCACATGTGTGGCACTTTTTTGAAGCCTAACTGCGCTAAGGGGCCCAAAGTCCAATGAGCATCTTTAGGCTTTGCAGGGGTGCTTACAATTAGGCACCCCCCAAAATGCCAGGACAGTGAACACACCCCACAAATGACCCCATTTTGGAAAGTAGACACTTCAAGGTATTCAGAGAGGAGCATAGTGAGCATAGTGAGTCCGTGGCAGATTTCATTTTTTTTTGTCGCAAGTTAGAAGAAATGGAAACTTTTTTTTTTCTTTTTTGTCAGAAAGTGTCATTTTCCGCTAACTTGTGACAAAAAATAAAATCTTCTATGAACGCACCATGCCTCTCACTGAATACTTTGGGATGTCTTCTTTCCAAAATGGGGTCATTTGGGGGGTATTTGTACTTTCCTGGAATTTTAGCCCCTCATGAAACCTGACAGGTGCGCAGAAAAGTCAGAGATGCTTGAAAATGGGAAAATTCACTTTTGGCACCATAGTTTGTAAACGCTATAACTTTTACCTAATCCAATAAATATACACTGAATGTTTTTTTTTTTATCAAAGACATGTAGCAGAATAACTTTCGCGCTCAAATGTATAGGAAATTTTACTTTATTTGAAAAATGTCAGCACAGAAAGTTAAAAAAAATCATTTTTTTGCCAAAATTCATGTCTTTTTTGCTGAATATAATAAAAAGTAAAAATCGCAGGAACAATCAAATAGCACCAAAAGAAAGCTGTTTTAGTGACAAGAAAAGGAGGTAAAATTCATTTAGGTGGTAGGTTGTATGAGCGAGCAATAAACCGTGAAAGCTGCAGTGGTCTGAATGGAGAAAAAGGCTCTGGCGAAAAGACTGTGGTCCTGAAGTGGTTAATGAGTGATTTGGGCACCGTCGAAAGACGGAGCACAAAGTACTCTAAAAACACTGTAATTCGGCCTCCAGCAATAGAGCAAAGCCCTGAGGATGTGCCTGTGCCTCCCAGAGTGCACCCATGTCCCAGTCATATGCAGAGCATTGCAGAGCGTTGCAGAGCGTGCGTGCACAACTCCCCTTTCAGATGGTCTAAAAAGTCTAATGTGTAAAGAGTAGCGCTCAATACCAGGCTTTAACGTTAGACTGGCACTGTTATTTGGCCTGATGAAGTTATACGCTTGTCAAACACATTTCCTAGTGCAAATAATAGTCTTTTTTTTTTTTTTTTACAGGTGTTGTCTTTACTGGTTAAGGGCTCTTCCTAAAACACAGGAGACCTGGGCAAGACTCCCTAATATTGTTACTGCCTATATAGCATGCCCTAGTGGCTGCAGCTCTGGCACTTTGAGTCCGCCAGGAGAAAAGCGTGATATAAATGTTCTGTGTCTTGTGAGGTAAGACATCACCTAGTTCACATTTTAACAATTTTAAGTGTTTTATTCCCTTTGGACTCCTCTTCTCCTCCCCCATTTTTGCTTACTATAGTAACAAATGCCATACTTAGAACTGCTCATAAATCAAACAATAGGCCACCACTGCTCAGCGCTGTGTTTAGCACATATCCAGTTTTGGACTTGTTGATGGAACAAATTGTTATTGTCTTTGCTTGGCACACAGGAGAAATAAAGTTTGTTGTGAAGATCCAGAACTTAAAGGAAATAAATAGACGTGGCGGAGTGTTCTGGGTGGCTGTGCACCTTGTCAGTGTTTCCAAACACAGCCGCTGCCTCTCTGTTTCTCCAACAGTGTTCCGCGTCTCTAACATTGATTTGTTTTTTGCACCTGGAGATCTTCGCACTCCCCCTCCTTCCACACTTCACCATTATTTTAATAGTGTTATACAGTATCAGTCCACGTCTAAATTTAGAAAGTGCGAAGCAAACTTTAATTAAAACTGCCTTTCTTTCATTTGGTAAAATGATGGAGAACAGATTATATGTGTTAATTCAGAAACTTCTCATTTAGCCTATCGGCATCCCCCCCCCCCCCCCCCCCCCCCGAGAAAAAAGTGATGTATCTCTTAATCCGTTCTTTTAATCGTTTATGTTCAGTTCACATTAGGCTGTTTTCAGCCTACGTTCCGCTCCAATGAGCAGAAGGCAGCAGCCGCAGCAATGCTTTCCCTATAGGAAAGTTCACATTGCTCCGTTCCGCTCCGTTCCCTGTGTTCCGCTCATCGGAGCAGACGTTCCCAACATGTCGGGACCTTGTGTTCCTGCTCCGCTCACGGAGTGGAGTGCAAGCATACGGGCAGATGATTCCTAATGTGAACCTGGCCTGAATCTGTTCTGTATTGCCCAAAGGCAGGAAGGGAAACTTAAAAGCCCAGCTCCATCCAGAACATATTACTGTATATACTCGAGTCTAGAAATTTAGGTCTGATTCACTTCATAAAAGTATAGTGGTTGACTTATAGACGAGTTACAGGCAACACTGAGCACACTGAGTAATGTGTGAACTATTAGTGACATTCTCATTTGCAGCAATTTACCCAGTAGTAAGTGGTACTTTGAGGAAAGGAAATGCCAACAAAATACAGGTCTGAAAGTCCTGGCCACAACAATTAACAAGGGAGGAAATTCCGGGCTGCATAAAAGGGAGTGAATAATTGCAGCACTTGGGGGCCTGGAGGAGTTATTGGCTGCTCTTAAGGGACAGGAGGGGTTAATGGTTGCAATACTTTATGCAATACAGTCATTAAACCCTCTTGGTCCCCAAGTGCAGGTGTTTGTTCTTCCTGGTCCCGAAGTGCAGCCATTAACTTTGCTGGGTAGACTTATACTCGAGTCAATAAAAATTCCAGCTTAAGAGGGTTGAATATTGGAGTCGACTTATTCCCAAGGTCGACTTATACTCAAGTATATACGGTATTTATTTTTGTTATATTAGTGGATAGAGCCACGAAGTCTTTATTGCCGTTTGTGTCCAAGAAAGGCCACTGGGGTGCTGTTTGGTTGGGTGGCAGCGCTCACATGCCTTAGTGTGTAGCCAGTGGTGGAGGATATTGCTGAGGGTAGGAACAAAATAACAGAGGAGTCCTGCACACTCTACTTGTGGCACATATACTCCCTTTTTTTGCCTGATGAAGCGAGCTGTGTCCCACGAAACACATTGCATCTTGGAGTTTTTTTAGGTAAGCACACATATCCGGCATTAGACAATCCCCGCCTGTGCTAGAAACTACCATAGGGACTTTGCTGTACTGAAGTAAGTATCTTACTTTCTCCTCTTCCAGTTTCAGATGTACATTCATTTTTGGCGTTTTGAATACTTACCTCTCTATGGGCCACCTGATGCACTAAGTAGCAGGAATATTTGCATGCGGAGACAGTGCACGGTGATATTACCGCAGCAGTGTACCGCGAGTTATGCTACTAATGTGACCCACGGCACTTGAGTAATGCAGGCGTTGCCACAGTAGTGAGTGTTACGAATGAATGTAAACATTACCACTTGTAAGTCCACCAGGCCACAAATCTGTGTCTTCGTCTTCCTCGTGTTTTTTGGGCACCAAATCAGGAATAGGGCCTACGAAAGTGACTAAACATCTGTTGCTCCTACACTGCCAGCATTCCACATCTCTGATGTACGGACTGTGAATAAAGCGCCTTTGCATTGTTAATATATTAGCAAGACACCTTTCTTAAATAAACTTCATGGCTTCTATCTGCATCAATAATAGAGTATTCTTTGGGCAGTTGATTTATCTAACAAACAAAAAATCTCCTAGCCTAATATGAAAGCACTGAACAATCGATACACAAAACAAACTACCCATCAGACCATTGTTCCATCACAGTATATTTTTCCCATGCAATCCCTCGAGGGCCACGCAAGAAAAACCTGCAGTGGTCATAAATTCAAGGCTCTCAGAGAAAACAGACGAGGGCCAAGCACAGCGATTGTCAGATAATGTATGCAAGTGTGTGAGGTGGAATAAATCAAGCGCATTGTCACCTCAGCGAGGGCGACGCCCGGAGTCTGACCAAACGACTTGCCAGAGCAGAGGCACTCTTTCCTGTCACTGATTGTAACGTATTGGGCAGCCGACTCTTTTATGTGGGGCCAATCCCAGGTTTAATAAATGGCTCTCAGTCTTCCTCTTGTTTCTGTAATTGCTAATTAATCTTAATGTTGGATGTGTCGTTTCTTAGAGACTGAACAGGAGGAACATCGGGGCACAACACTATCTGCTCCTGGCATGATAAAGAGTCACACATGCCACGACTGCATGGCTAGCAGACAACTTACACATTTACATAAGTTAATCTAAGCTTATTTAGTGGCAGCATGCCCCATGAGGTAGAATACCTGTGCCCACAAACAAGTAAAAGAAAGAAAAAACAATTTAATAATAAGATGACATTCAGCCTATCCCTCACCCATGAATAAAAAAAATTCTTTGCTCCTGCCTGTTATCTAAGTTTTATGAGCTTGTCAATTCTTTTAAAGGGCAACTGAAGTGAGAGGTAAATGGAGGCTGCCATATTTATTTCCTTTCAAACAATACCAGTTACCTGGCAGCCCTGTTGGTCTATTTGGCTGTAGTAGTGACTGAATCACACCTGAAACAAGCATGCAGATAATCTTGTCAGATCTGACAATAAAGTCAGAAACAGCTGATCTGCTGCATGCTTGTTCAGGGTCTATGGCTAAAAGTATTAGAGGCAGAGGATCAGTGGGGCAGCCAGGCAACTGGTATTGCTTAAAAAGAAATAAATAAGGCAGCCTCCATATCCCTCTCACTCCAGTTGTCCTTTAATTCTGAGGAGTCACCTAGGAATCCCGCTAGAAGACACAGTGTCAGCCTACCATGAAGCCTCCTTAATCATTGGATTCAGACAGAAACATGTAAAGAACGGGGCGGTGACATCAGTATATGCAGAGCAGCCACAGTGGAGCACAATTATCGGGTCTATCGCTGAGTTCACTCTGCGCTGTGCCTCTCCTATCACTGTGGGGCAGTGTTTCCCTGTAGGCTCCCCATCCATGTCATGTGATATCAGGAGCCTATAGAGAGACGCCGACAAGGGAGCTGTTCATGAAAGAGAGGAGCTACAGTACATGGATATTACATGTGGAAGAGGGGGCTGCACATGGAATGGGAGGGGAGCTGCTGCACACGGAAGGGGAGCCCCAACGTACTTGGCCTAGGGGTGGAAAAAGTATGAATCTGGCCTTGCACCGTGCAGAAAAGAAGTTGGCAATAGACAAAGTTATTGTACTATGCAGTGGCGGCACTGCATAATCAAAGGTGGTACGGGACCTCTGTAAAGGTAGGGGGAGATACTGGCCGCACTTGTTGGTTAGTAGAAGGTTGCTGCCAGGCACTTATGAGGGGGGGGGGGGTAGATGGTGGTAAACGATTCAAAAAGGTAGCCCTGGGAAAAAACATTTTTGAACCTCCCACTGGAGCACCTCATTGGTTTATTAATCTATAGGAAATGTAGCAATGAGAATCTTTCCTCGTCAAAGGAGTCTACTTGCCAATGGTTCTCATTGGTCATTCAATTCAGTGGACCATTGTGGAGCTCCTATGAAAACCTCTAAAAATTCTAACTAGCTTTTTCAGATCAGTATAATGGTGGAACATGGTGATATGAACGGTGCTAGTAAAAAAGGGCGCACAGGGGTAGTGGACAAAAAGGGCGCCTCCATAGACTGCAATGCAAAATATCGGCTATTCGGCGCCCGACAGGAAAAAAGGGCGCCCGAGAAATAGTGGTTGCAGGGATCGTGTTAACAAAAGTTTTCGTTTACAGAATAAGGTTTATAACAAATATCGTTTACAAGTTCGTTTTGAGTTTGTGTTATACTTATTTTTTCGTTTTTAAATTTCGCTTATATCAGTTTTTACTTATTTTTTCGTTTAAAAATTTTGCTTACAAAAGTATAACAACTAAATTTTCGTTTACACTTCTTTGATCATTTAAACATTTGTTTTCATATGTATAATGCGTAAATACCGTTTTCAACCTTATTGTATTAGAAATACATCGCTTTTGGTATTAACTTTGTTTTACACTTATAATGCGTTGATTATAGTTACTAAAATATCGCTTTTAATATTACTGTTTTTTAAAGGTTGTTTTTACACTTATAATGCGTTGATTATAGTTACTAAAATATCGCTTTTAATGTTACTGTTATTTTAAGATTTCTAATGCCTGTAAGGCTATCTATTGTATTGTATATATTTATATATACTTTTCTCTATTTATAATATTAATGTATACGTGATTTTAAGGCTATTTTAAAGCTATTTATTCTATTACAAATATATAAAATATTTTATTCATGTTATTTGTAGAGAAGTATTTTAAGGATTAAATATATTATTGTTTATATGTGTTTAGGGTGTTTGTGCGGTGGGGATGGTTAGGTTTAGGCATTACCAGGGGGGTCTAGGGGTTAGGGATAGGTACAGGGAGGGTTAGGTATAGTTACAGTATAATATACGCAATCAGGGGGTGGATAGGGTTAGGCACCACCAGGGGAGTCTTAGGGTTAGGCACCACCAGGGGGGTCTTAGGGTTAGGCACCAACCGGGGGGGTCTTAGGGTTAGGCACCACCAGGGGGGTCTTAGGGTTAGGATCCACCAGGTGGGTCTTAGGGTTAGGCACCAACAGGGGGGTCTTAGGGTTAGGTACCACCAGGGGAGTCTTAGGGTTAGGCACCACCAGGGGGGTCTTAGGGTTAGGCACCACCAGGGGGGTCTTAGGGTTAGGCACCAACCGGGGGGGTCTTAGGGTTAGGCACCACCAGGGGGGTCTAGGGGTTAGAGATAGGTACAGGGAGGGCTCTGTGTGAGAGTAAGGTTAGGTATAGTTACAGCACAATATATGTAATATATACAATTTATTAAATTATATATATTTAAACAAAGAGAGGTCTAGGGGTTAGGGATAGGGATAGGGAGAGATCTGTGTGAGCCTACAGTTTGGTATAATACAGTAAAATATCTGTAAAACATACCATTGCATTGCTATGCTTAATACAAGTGTAAATATCGTTTTTCTTATAGACGATATTTGACGTTTCTTTTCAGAATTCGTTTGTTGTTATAGACGGTATTTTGCCATTTCATTTCCATTTATTTAACCTATTTAGCACTAAATTTTCGTTTACAACCCCTTAACCACTTCGGGACCACAGTCTTTTCGCCCCTTAAGGACCAGAGCCTTTTTCTCCATTCAGACCACTGCAGCTTTCACGGTTTATTGCTCGGTCATACAACCTACCACCTAAATGAATTTTACCTCCTTTTCTTGTCACTAATACAGCTTTCTTTTGATGCTATTTGATTGCTGCTGCGAGTTTTACTTTTTATTATATTCATCAAAAAAGACATGAATTTTGTCAAAAAAATGACTTTTTTAACTTTCTGTGCTGACATTTTTCAAATAAAGTAAAATTTCCTATACATTTGAGCGCGAAAGTTATTCTGCTACATGTCTTTGATAAAAAAAAAAACATTCAGTGTATATTTATTGGATTGGGTAAAAGTTATAGCGTTTACAAACTATGGTGCCAAAAGTGAATTTTCCCATTTTCAAGCATCTCTGACTTTTCTGCGCACCTGTCATGTTTCATGAGGGGCTAAAATTCCAGGATAGTACAAATACCCCCCAAATGACCCCATTTTGGAAAGAAGACATCCCAAAGTATTCAGTGAGAGGCATGGTGAGTTCATAGAAGATTTTATTTTTTGTCACAAGTTAGCGGAAAATGACAGTTTGTGACAAAAAAAAAAAAAAAAAAAAGTTTCCATTTCTTCTAACTTGCGACAAAAAAAAATGAAATCTGCCACGGACTCACTATGCTCCTCTCTGAATACCTTGAAGTGTCTACTTTCCAGAATGGGGTCATTTGTGGGGTGTGTTTACTGTCCTGGCATTTGGGGGGTGCTAAATTGTAAGCACCCCTGTAAAGCCTAAAGATGCTCATTGGACTTTGGGCCCCTTAGCGCAGTTAGGCCGCAAAAAAGTGCCACACATGTGGTATTGCCGTACTCAGGAAAAGTAGTATAATGTGTTTTGGGGTGTATTTTTACACATACCCATGCTGGGTGGGAGAAATATCTCTGTAAATGACAAATTTTTTATTTTTTTTACACACAATTGTCTATTTATAGAGATATTTCTCCCACTCAGCATGGGTATGTGGAAAAATACACCCCAAAACACATTATACTACTTCTCCTGAGTACGGCGATACCACATGTGTGGCACTTTTTTGCACCCTAACTGCGCTAAGGGGCCCAAAGTCCAATGAGTACCTTTAGGATTTCACAGGTCATTTTGAGAAATTTCGTTTCAAGACTACTCCTCACGGTTTAGGGCCCCTAAAATGCCAGGACAGTATAGGAACCCCACAAATTACCCCATTTTAGAAAGAAGACACCCCAAGGTATTCCGTTAGATGTATGGTGAGTTCATAGAAGATTTTTTTTTTTTGTCACAAGTTAGCGGAAATTGATTTTAATTGTTTTTTTTCACAAAGTGTCATTTTCCGCTAACTTGTGACAAAAAATAAAATCTTCTATGAACTCGCCATTCTCCTAACGGAATACCTTGGGGTGTCTTCTTTCTAAAATGGAGTCATTTGTGGGGTTCCTATACTGCCCTGGCATTTTAGGGGCCCTAAACCGTGAGGAGTAGTCTTGAAACCAAATGTGGCAAAATGACCTGTGAAATCCTAAAGGTACTCATTGGACTTTGGGCCCCTTAGCGCACTTAGGGTGCAAAAAAGTGCCACACATGTGGTACCGCCGTACTCAGGAGAAGTAGTATAATGTGTTTTGGGGTGTATTTTTACACATACCCATGCTGGGTGGGAGAAATATCTCTGTAAATGACAATTATTTGATTTTTTTTACACACAATTGTCCATTTACAGAGAGATTTCTCCCACCCAGCATGGGTATGTATAAAAATACACCCCAAAACACATTATACTACTTCTTCTGAGTACGGCGATACCACATGTGTGACACTTTTTTGCAACCTAGGTGCGCTAAGGGGCCTAACGTCCTATTCACAGGTCATTTTGAGGCATTTGGATTCTAGACTACTCCTCACGGTTTAGGGCCCCTAAAATGCCAGGGCAGTATAGGAACCCCACAAGTGACCCCATTTTAGAAAGAAGACACCCCAAGGTATTCTGTTAGGAGTATGGTGAGTTCATAGAAGATTTTTTTTTTGTCACAAGTTAGCGGAAAATGACACTTTGTGAAAAAAAAAACAATACATATCAATTTCCGCTAACTTGTGACAAAAAATAAAATCTTCTATGAACTCATCATACACCTAAAAGAATACCTTGGGGTGTCTTCTTTCTAAAATGGGGTCACTTGTGGGGTTCCTATACTGCCCTGGCATTTTAGGGGCCCTAAACCGTGAGGAGTAGTCTTGAACCCAAATGTCTCAAAATGACCTGTGAAATCCTAAAGGTACTCATTGGACTTTGGGCCCCTTAGCACAGTTAGGCTGCAAAAAAGTGTCACACATGTGGTATCGCCGTACTCAGAAGAAGTAGTATAATGTGTTTTGTGGTGTATTTTTACATATAACCATGCTGGGTGGGAGAAATATCTCTGTAAATGACACATTTTTTTATTTGTTTTACACACAATTGTCCATTTACAGAGAGATTTCTCCCACCCAGCATGGGTATGTGTAAAAATACACCACAAAACACATTATACTACTTCTCCTGAGTATGGCGATACCACATGTGTGACACTTTTTTGCAGCCTAGGTGCGCTAAGGGGCCCAACGTCCTATTCACAGGTCATTTTGAGGCATTTGTTTTCTAGACTACTCCTCACGGTTTAGGGCCCCTAAAATGCCAGGGCAGTATAGGAACCCCACAAGTGACCCCATTTTAGAAAGAAGACACCCCAAGGTATTCCGTTAGGGGTATGGTGAGTTCATAGAAGATTTTATTTTTTCTCACAAGTTAGTGAAAAATGACACTTTGTGAAAAAAACAATAACAATCCAATTTCCGCTAACTTTTGACAAAAAATAAAATATTCTATGAACTCATCATACACCTAACAGAATACCTTGGGGTGTCTTCTTTCTAAAATGGGGTCACTTGTGGGGTTCCTATACTGCCCTGGCATTTTACGGGCCCAAAACTGTGAGTAGTCTGGAAACCAAATTTCTCAAAATGACTGTTCAGGGGTATAAGCATCTGCAAATTTTGATGACAGGTGGTCTATGAGGGGGCAAATTTTGTGGAATCGGTCATAAGCAGGGTGGCCTCTTAGATGACAGGATGTATTGGGCCTGATCTGATGGATAGGAGTGCTAGGGGGGTGACAGGAGGTGATTGATGGGTGTCTCAGGGGGCGGTTAGAGGGGAAAATAGATGCAATCAATGCACTGGGGAGGTGATCGGAAGGGGGTCTGAGGGGGATCTGAGGGTTTGGCCGAGTGATCAGGAGCCCACACGGGGCAAATTAGGGCCTGATCTGATGGGTAGGTGTGCTAGGGGGTGACAGGAGGTGATTGATGGGTGTCTCAAGGTGTGATTAGAGGGGGGAAATAGATGCAAGCAATGCACTGGCGAGGTGATCAGGGCTGGGGTCTGAGGGCGTTCTGAGGTGTGGGCGGGTGATTGGGTGCCCGCAAGGGGCAGATTAGGGTCTAATCTGATGGGTAACAGTGACAGGTGGTGATAGGGGGTGATTGATGGGTAATTAGTGGGTGTTTAGAGGAGAGAATAGATGTAAACAATGGATTTGGGAGGTGATCTGATGTCGGATCTGCGGGCGATCTATTGGTGTGGGTGGGTGATCAGATTGCCCGCAAGGGGCAGGTCAGGGGCTGATTGATGGGTGGCAGTGACAGGGGGTGATTGATGGGTGGCAGTGACAGGGGGTGATTGATGGGTGATTGACAGGTAATCAGTGGGTTATTACAGGGGAGAACAGATGTAAATATTGCACGGGCGAATTGATAAGGGGGGGGGGGTCTGAGGGCAATCTGAGCGTGTGGGCAGGTGATTGGGTGCCCGCAAGGGGCAGATTAGGGTCTAATCTGATGGGTAACAGTGACAGGTGGTGATAGGGGGTGATTGATGGGTAATTAGTGGGTGTTTAGAGGAGAGAATAGATGTAAACAATGGATTTGGGAGGTGATCTGATGTCGGATCTGCGGGCGATCTATTGGTGTGGGTGGGTGATCAGATTGCCCGCAAGGGGCAGGTCAGGGGCTGATTGATGGGTGGCAGTGACAGGGGGTGATTGATGGGTGGCAGTGACAGGGGGTGATTGATGGGTGATTGACAGGTAATCAGTGGGTTATTACAGGGGAGAACAGATGTAAATATTGCACGGGCGAATTGATAAGGGGGGGGGGGGTCTGAGGGCAATCTGAGCGTGTGGGCAGGTGATTGGGTGCCCGCAAGGGGCAGATTAGGGTCTAATCTGATGGGTAACAGTGACAGGTGGTGATAGGGGGTGATTGATGGGTAATTAGTGGGTGTTTAGAGGAGAGAATAGATGTAAACAATGGATTTGGGAGGTGATCTGATGTCGGATCTGCGGGCGATCTATTGGTGTGGGGGGGTGATCAGATTGCCCGCAAGGGGCAGATCAGGGGCTGATTGATGGGTGGCAGTGACAGGGGGTGATTGACGGGTGATTGACAGGTGATTGACAGGTGATTGACAGGTGATCAGGGGGGATAGATGCATACAGTACACGGGGGGGGGGGTCTGGGGGGGGGTCTGGGGAGAATCTGAGGGGTGGGGGGGTGATCAGGAGGGAGTAGGGGGCAGATTAGGGACTTAAAAAAAAAATAGCGTTGACAGATAGTGACAGGGAGTGATTGATGGGTGATTAGGGGGGTGACTGGGTGCAAACAGTGGTCTGGGGGGTGGGCAGGGGGGGGTCTGAGGGGTGCTGTGGGCGATCAGGGGGCAGGGGGGGGGAAATCAGTGTGCTTGGGTGCAGACTAGGGTGGCTGCAGCCTGCCCTGGTGGTCCCTCGGACACTGGGACCACCAGGGCAGGAGGCAGCCAGTATAATAGGCTTTGTATACATTACAAAGCCTATTATACACTGTTGCAGCGGCGATCCGGATGCCAGTAACCCGCCGGCGCTTCCGAACGGCCGGCGGGTTACGGCGAACGGGGGGCGGAGCCAGTCCCCGGCGGCTGATCGCGTCACGAATGACGCGATCGCCGCATAGCCACTCCCGCAGCCGCCCCCGCCGATGGGCGTATTGCGGTCGTTTGGGACCGGTCTTTGCCGCCGCCCATCGGCTGGGGGCGGTCGTCAAGTGGTTAAAAGAAAAATATGGTTTTGCATTCAAACTTAAAATTTCTGCTATACCCCGCGCCCTTTTTTCCAGGCGCCCTTTTTTGATACACGCGATATGAACAGTTATGAGGGAATCACTGACCTAGTCAGGTATTGCAACTTCACTGGCTGCATGCTTGTTCCCAGGGTGTGACTCATGCACTTTTAATGCCAGAAATCAATATGACAGCCAAAGATGTGTGTCTTAAAAGTTAATAATTTCACTGAAAGAACATTTCCTCCAAATACTTGTTTAATTTGGACTGATTAGATAGGCAGCCTAGTTTCTTAGTGACTCTAATTAGTTACTATATACTGTGTGGCTGACTGACCTGTTCACTGATTTCACGTCATAACTGGTATCTTCATTAGTGATGCATGAAAGATTCGATCTGTATACAAATATCATGATGGGACTGGAAATGTATCAGGGGCTGATCAACATCAGGAGATGTCAATCAGGTACATTTATCAGCTAGTGGTTTACTGATTGTACTTATGTTAGCCCCTGCACGTTTTAAGGCCCATACACACGCCTGACTTAAAGAGAAACTGTGACCAAGAATTGAACTTCATCCCAATCAGTAGCTGATACCCCCTTTTACATGATAAATCTATTCCTTTTCACAAACGGATCATCAGGGGGCTCTGTATGGCTGATATTGTGGTGAAACCCCTCCCACAAGAAACTCTGAGGACCATGGTACTCCTGGCAGTTTCCTGTCTGTGAACCTTGTTGCATTGTGGGAAATAGCTGTTTACAGCTGTTTCCAACTGCCAAAAAAGCAAGCAGCAGCTACAGCACCTGTGATAAATGTCAGAATGTAAATCAGGGATTTAAAAGATTTTACAATGGGCAAACACTGACTAGATCATTTATACATAATTATTGTAAAAATGAAGCACTTTTTTATTACTTTATTTTCACTGGAGTTCCTTAACGACCGCCTAACGTCGATAGGCGTCGGCAGGTCGTTAGTGGTATAGCATGGAAACGGCCGTTCGATCGAGCGGCCTTTCCATGCCAGTTCACGGAGACTGTCTCCGTGAACAGTGTGCGAGCCGCCGATCGCGGCTCGCACGCATAATGTAAACACCCGGGGAAGAAATCCCCGCTGTTTACATCATACGGTGCTGCTGCGCAGCAGCGCCGTGACGTAGATCAGCAATCCCCGGCCTCTGATTGGCCGGGGATCGCCGGCATGTGATAGGCAGAAGCCTATCCTATCAGACGCAGGACGGATATCCGTCCTGCGCCGCTCAGAGGGGAGGGAAGAGGGAGGGAACGGAGGTGAGGCCAGAAAACGCTGCGGAGGGGGGCTTTGAGGAGCCCCCCCCCGCAAATCAATAATAGCCGGCGGCGATCAGACACCCCCAGCAGGACATCCCCCTAGTGGGGAAAAAAAGGGGGAAGTCTGATCGCCCTGGCACATACCTGATTGGTGCTGCGAGTTGTAGAGCCCACGCAGCACCGATCACTGGAATATCCCCCGGTCCTTAAGTGGTTAAGTCGGCTGTGACAAGTAATAACATCCGCCTAAGCCAACAACAGGTATGTGTACATCAGCACCTGACCTCCTGCTGGATCTACTGATCCCAAGTGATGCCGATTCCCCCGCTGATCCCATTGTTCGCAATGTTCTCCCGCCCACCACACATGATGTCACGCATGTGCAGCTCGTAGTCCCTCAATTGTACCCCCCCCCCATTGCAACACAGTGCGTCATCAGCTACTCAGCGGACACTGGTGTTTGCAGCCCAGTCCAGCAACGTCACCCAAGACGGGCAACATCTTTCAAAGGTTTACGCATCTTAAGTTTTGTGTTCTTAGCTAGGCAGAGCAGGAACCAATGGTCTATAACAGTACAGATAATCTTAAGCCTTATACCAGTATAACGGCCCCATTTACAGGCCAGCTGTATGAACACCACAAAGTCATGTACCTGCTTCCTGTCAGGGCAGGAAGTGAGGGTAAATTCTTCCAGGTGAGGAAACGGCAACAGGTGGTAAAACAGGAAAAGCAACAAAAGCCTCACAGAGGTTGGAACATTTTCCACATTATTCAAAACAAAAAAAATAAATCCTTCAGTGGGACTTGAGATTTAAAAAGCTGACCTACATACATGCAGAACACAAAAACAAGAGCCTTTGTAGTCTGCGGTAATTGCCACAGTGGCTTTTCCCCTGAGCTGGCCCTGCACACCTACCATACATCATCAGTGTACTGATGATTCTTCTTCTGAAAAAGTTAAAATGAGGCTTGAGTGTGTTCTAATGAGCAGCCAGAGAAAATAAAACATAATCATCTGCGATTGTGCGGCTCCTATTCACAATTTGTGCCAGTCTTTAGCAGCAGTTGACCCTGACGATCCCTGGAATGCGATAATTAATGGTGAGTCAGATTTACGCACCGGCGATTAAAGCAAACATTGTAAAGAAGGACTGTGGATTTCCAATGCCAGGCTTTATGTATTTACTACTTATTAAAGTCATCACCTCAACACCTGGCTCTCTATGTAGATAGATATCATGTTTGTATTAAGCTGTAATTGTATCGTGCATTGTCCAGTAATTGTAGAGTTTCCTGTTGGCTCGGTGAGAGTGATATCATGTGACAGAGATCGGTGAACATTGTACAGTAACATGTCTCAACCCCATGAATATCTGTCTTAAAGGACAAGGTGACATGTGACATGATGAGATAGACATGTGTATATACAGTGCCTAGCACACAAATAACTAGGCTGAGTTCCTTTTTTTCTTTCTCTGCCTGAAAGGTTTAAAAACCAGGTATGCAAGTGACCGTTTCTGTCTGGGTCGGACTATAGCATGACCATCCCTGATAAATAATTACAGCCATAAAACACTTTCCTGTCAGTAAATGGCTTCTTGGAGCAGGAAATAGATAAAAAGGGTCAATAGTTCTACGATTTGAGATCTGGCATACTTCAATGAAACTGTAATTGAGCAGAGACAAGGAAACCGTAAAAAACAAAAAAATAGATTTTAATGTAAAATAAAACTGTGAGATATCTAAAAAAAAGTAATTTTTAGGAGAAGGAGGATAGATACAATTGTTTATCTCATCAGTTTATTTTTACCTCGGATGTCCTTTAACCTCAATAATGGACTCATAATTAAGTTGATGGAAGTTGGTTTATCTAGTTCGCTGTCCTGGGATCATGACTGCTTGTTTGTCTATCTATCTGTCCATCTGTGTATATAGATCTTTATATATCCATCTAAAAGTACAATCAATGTCTCAGCCTTTGCCGTAAAGTGAACCTTTGGCGACATGTGACATGATGAGATAAACATGTATGCACAATGCAAATCATATTCATAACCAGGCTGTTTTACTTGTTTTATTTTGTTGCCTGAAAGAGTTCATTTTTAGACACGCAAGTGACAGCTTCTGTGTTGTCGGGACCTTGTTAGTGTTAGAGATTTAATATTATTACCTTAAAGTGCAGTATAGTGAAACAACCACAATATGTCACTGTGTGTAAAATGTAGTGATGATCTTTATGGGATTGTTATTTCCTGTATTCTCCATGATCCTCTCTGTTCTAAAAAAGCTGCATTTCCTGATGGTGGTATACGATATATCTCTGCATGTTTTTCTTCAGTAAAAGTGTTCTCATCATACTGGATGCCTATCTGTGTGTACAGAACACTCTGCTCCATTCGTTGGAAATATAGTACATCTCAATGTTAAGCAAAATACAGCCATAAAAGTTTTCCTGGCAGAATACAACTTCTGAGGGCAGGGGTGAGATGGAAAAAGATCAATAGTTCGTGTATTTTAACTCTGGGACACTTAACCTCCTTGGCGATAACCCCGTGTGTGACACGGGGTAAGCCGCCGGAGGGTGCCGCTCAGGCCCCGCAGGGCCGATTTACATAATTTTTTATTTTCTACACGCAGCTAGCACTTTGCTAGCTGCATGTGCATAACGATCGCCACTGCTACCCGCCAATTCGCCGCTATCTGCCACCCGCCCCCCAGACCCCTTACGCTGCCTGGCCAATCAGTGCCAGGCAGCGCTGAGGAGTGGATCGGAACACCCCCTGACGTCACGACATCGGTGACGTCATCGCGATCATCGCCATGGCAACGGGGAAGCCCATACAGGGAAACCCGTTCAGAACGGGATTCCCTGCAGGGTAAAAGCGCCGGCGGCGATCGGAGGGGTGGGAGGGATAGCGAAGGGAGGGGGGAAGCATGTAGCTAGCGCTAGGCTAGCTACATGATTTATTGTACCGTCAGGTAGGTTAATAGACTTCCCTGAGCAGAAACAACAAAACATTCAATCGTCTTTGTAAATGTTTAAATATAAAATTAAAACATGGGGCATCTGCAGCTTCCATCTACATTTGTGTCAGTTTCATAACAAAAGTGGATTTTTTCCAAGACAATTTTTTTCCAAGACAAATTAAAAAAGCCCATCAATTAAAGTGAACCCGAGGTGAAAATAAACTGGTGAGATAAACAATTATATTTATCCTCCTACTCCTTAAAATGACTTTTTTAGTCATCCCAGGATTTTATTTTATATTTAAACATTTAGAAAGTAGATTGAATGTTTTGTTGTCTCTGCTCAGTTGCAGTCTATTAAGTGTCCCTAAATGAAAATACATGAACTATATTGACCCTTTCTCTCTCCCTCTGCTCTCAGAAATATGTAGAAAAATGTATTCTGTCAGGAACACTTGTAATTTGCTTATCAGTTATGTTTACTACATTCCTGACAAGCTCCTGACAAGACAAAAGCTGTCACTTCCATCCTTAAAAATTAACTCTTTCTGGCAGCAAAATAAAACAAGCAAAACACCCTGGTTATTAATATGTTAAGTAGTAATCATACACATGTTTATCTCATCATGTCACATGTCACCTCGGGTGCACTTTAAGCCATGAAAGAGACAGATCGAGAGAGGGAGAGAGAGGGAAAAAAAGCATCAGAGAAGTGAAACAAATAAGAGAAGAGCGAGGGAAAGAAATAGATGGAATATAAATAATAGGAAGACAGAGAAAAAGAGACACATGATGAAATGGTGGAAATAAACAAATGATACATAATGAAGAGGAGACAGAGGATTGATGAAAAATACGGCGAAGAGATGAATGGGCAGTAAAGAAGAGAAATAATGAAGAGGAATAAGAAAAATATCCTGCACCAGGATACGATACTGTAATATCCTTCCTGACCTAGGCGTGACTGCTAGGACACAATTACCAATCCTGTGCATTTGCTGGAGTGGTACTTTAAGCCTCTGCCTGTATCAGGAGATGGTGGGGGTGTCTATAATGACACTGTTATTCTTCCTTCCATCAGCAAAGTGAATGTGTATGAACACTAATGGGCAAGTTACATAACAGCTACTGCAGCATCTTCATATCCCGGGAGAGATGAAGCTGCCAAACTGCACCACTCCCAGTTCATAATCACCAGCACACATTATCAGCAATGTAGAGCGTACTGACTCCCACAAGGAGATGAATGTGTGCAGGGGGAGAGAGGCCTGCAGTTTCCTGAAGCCATGGGAATTTACACCTGATACAACATCTCCCTGGAAACCTCTTAAGGGAACCTGGCAGACCTGAACACAAACTGCACATTAAAGGGGCACTATGGCGAAAAATTGTAAAATGTAAAATATGTGCAAACATAGACAAATAAGAAGTATGTTTTTTCCAGAGTAAAATGAGCCATAAATTACTTTTCTCCTATGTTGCTGTCACTTACAGTAAGTAGTGTTGGGCGAACACCTGGATGTTCGGGTTCGGGAAAGTTCGCCGAACATGGCCGCAATGTTCGGCATGTTCGGGCCGAACCCCGAACTCCCCGAACATCCCGCTTTTGGGGGCCCTATGGGGTCGCAGGCATAAGGGGGGAGCATGCCCCGATCGCGGGGGGGGGGGGGGGGTCGGAAATTCCCCCCTGTTCGGCGAACCCGAACAGTTTGGCCGAACACCACCAGGTGTTCGGCCGAACGCGAACATCACCCGAACAGGGTGATGTTCTGCAGAACCCGAACAGTGGCGAACACTGTTCGCCCAACACTATCAGTAAGTAGTAGAAATCTGACAGAAGCAACAGATTTTGGACTTCTCCATCTCTTCATAGGGGATTCTCAGCAAGGCGTTTATTTCTGATAAAGATATTCCCTAAAAAGTGTTTAAACAATCATGCTGGCCAACTTCCCTGCTTGCTAAAAAGCTGTATGGCAGTTGGACAGAGCAACTGCCATTCACTAAGTGCTTTTGAAAATAAATCCCTGAGAATCCCCTATGAAGAGATGAACTACTCCAAAACCTGTTGCTTCTGTCAGATTTCTACTACCTACTGTAAGTGACAGCAACATAGGAGAAAAGTCATTTATGGCTCATTTTACTCTGGAAAAAAAGTACTTATTTGTATGTTTGCACATATTTAAAATTTTAAAAATTTTCGCCATAGTGCCCCTTTAAGGGAAATCTGCAACTGTTAATTCTTGTGTGAGAAGCCTCCGATGGAAGCTTAGTTTTTCACCTCTAGGCTGCATGCTTGCTCTGAACGTAGCTGATGATGTATAGTAATGACACTGCTTGGTAACTAGTAATCAGCCCTGAGACCAGAGAATGGCTTTTTCTGCCAGCCTGGGGAGGACTGGGACAATTCGGCCTGGGGGGAAATTGCAACTTAGAGGCCCGGTAACAGAATCTCCAGCCCAAATACGTTTGCATGCAATAAAGATATGATTTTAATGGTAGTTTAAAGCTACGATACATTTTGCAGTTACGTTAAGCATTTTAGGCTGGGGGGTGTAATTGCGTGGGGGACATTTACTTGGTGCACTTTGGGCCTTTGAGGGTACAATCTGTATTAAGTTTGTATGTTCTCCCTTTGTCTACGTGGGTTTCCTCTAGGCACTTCAGTTTCCTCCCACATTACAAAAAAATAAAGATAAGTTAAAAGGCTTACCCCTAAATTGGCTATAGACTACAATGGACATATGTATATGGTAGGTATTAGCTTGTGAGCCCCTCTGAGGACAGTCAGTGACATGACTATGTACTCTATAATGTGCTGCAGAAGATGTCTGTTGTATATAAATACATAATAATAATATGGTAGGACATAATACTATGTCTATGGTAGGTATTAGCTTGTGAGCTCCTCTGAGGACAGTCGGTGACATGACTATATACTCTGTAATGTGCTGCAGAAGATGTCAGTGCTATATAAATACATAATAATAATATGGTAGGACGTTATACTATGACTAGGGTAGGATTAGATTGTGAGCTCCTCTGAGGACAGTCGGTGACATGACTATATACTCTGTAAAGTGCTGCAGAAGATGTCAGTGCTATATAAATACATAATAATATGAGAGGACAATAGACAGGCTATGGTAGGATTATATTGTGAGCTCATCTGAGGACAGTCAGTAACATGACTATGTACTCAATAAAGTGCTGCAGAAGATGCCAGTGCTGTATAAATGCATTATATAATATGGTAGGATATTCGAGTATGACTGTGGTAGATTGTGAGCTCCTCTGAGGGCAGTCGGTGACGTGAATATGTACTCTGTAGAAGGGTGGTGCAAAAAATTATGACACTTTATAAATACTAAAAAAATCTCCCTCAAAGTATTCCCAGGTGGTCTTATGGTCCCTCAATCTCCATATAGCTTTCCCTAGTGATCTTGTGGTCCCCCCTCCCATCTACTGTAAGCCCTGGTTTGGTTGTTTAGTGGTCCCGTATCCTCATTTAGCTCCTTTAGTGGTCACCCTCCTACTCTCCTCCAGTATAAACAGAGTAGTGGTGCAGTGGTTGTGCTTGACAGTCTTACCTCCTCCAGCAATGTGTCCATCCTCCACAACCAGTGGCCACCTGCTTTCTGCCTATCTCCATCTCCTACACATCACGTGTCATCAGGCGAGATGCAGGATAACCAGGTCAGAGAGCAGGTGTATAACTGGATGAGCTAAGACTGCTGTGCTGCTACTCTGCATACAGTGGAGCACAGTGGTATAGCATTGAGTGTCTCCTCCTCTGCTCAGTGTAGTGGTGGGTGCAGCCAGGGTCCCCTCACTCATGGTGCATAAGGCAGCCACCACCAGCTCTGCCCCTTAAGTCCCTAAATTAAGCTGGTGCCACAAGCTTCATAATGCCTAGTACACACAATGCTATTTTCCGTCAAATTGATGGGTCAAAACGATAATTTACGGCATGTCTGATCTCTTCCCGATCAAAAAAATCAATTATGAGCAGATCAGACATGCCAGACATTATTAATTCGACCTGTCGATCTGATGGGAAATAGCAATGTGTGTACCAGCCTTAATGCAGCCACACTGTCTGTCCCCTTCCTTCGGTATTTCACAATACCCCATCTGACAGCAATGATAGTACAGGAAAATGGTCAAAAAGGATACTTCAGTGTGCAAGCTTGACTGTGGGCAAGCGTGTCCATACTGGGAATGGGCAAATGAGATCCACACATGCCCAGTAGAACTAAGGCACTTGTGCAAAGCTCTTTTCCTTCATGCAAAAGCACTTCATTTGACTGGGCATGTGTGGATGTTACTTGCGCATGCCCAGTACAGATACACTCGCCCACATACTGCTCATATACTGAAGGAACCTATTCAACCAAAGACAGGCCCAACACCAGACTAGCTACGGCCAGTGTTACCATAGGGGCAAACTGCGAACAGCTTCCAGCATGCCCCCCATGCTCTGTATAGAGGCACTACAGATGCCAGCATGCCCCTCCCCTTCTCTAGAGGCACTACAGCTCCTAGCATGCTTCTTCCACACCATAGAGGCACTACAGCTGCCATCATGCTCCTCCCCTTCCATAGCGGTGCCACAGCTTCCAGCATGCTTCTCTTCCTCCATATAGTATTAGATTGTCTCCCAGGGCTCCCCAGGCTCTTTTCAATGTGAATAAATGGTCCCCTGGTGCCCCTGTATTTTCAGTGGAGCGCACTCACCTGTCCTCCCTCCATCTGTGTGCTTCATCCTCATAGGCCCCTCATCTCCGTGACCTGGTGACATGTACACACCCATGTGCTGCTGGGTCACTGAGATGAGACGCCTGTGAGGATGGAGGCGTTAGCACACAGATGAGCGCGCCTGCTGGACCAGTGAGTGCGCTCCGCTATAAATACACTGCAGAGGCTCCGGGGGTCCACTATTCAATTTGGGGAGACTAAGGGGGGCCCAGCAATTAGCTGTGAGACCCTGGGGACAACCCAACAATATATGGAGGAGCGGTATGCTGGGACTTGTGGTGCCTCTTTGGAAGGAAGGGAGCACAATGGGAGCCGTGGTGCTTCTAGGGAGGGGCTTGCTGGGAGCTGTGATCCCTCTATTGAGGGAAAGGGGCATGCTGGGGCTGTGGTGCCTCTATGTAGAGGGATGGGCATGCTGGGAGCAGTAGTGCCTCTATGGCGGAGAAGGGCATGCTTGTAGCTTTAGTGTCTCTATAGGGGAGGGCGAGACCTTGTTGGGGTTGTGGTGTCTCTATGGAGGGGGATGGCATGCTGGGAACAGGAATTCCTTTATGGAGAAGAAGGGCCTGCTGGGAACAGTAGTGGCTCTTAGGAGGAAGACTTGATGGGGCTGCGGTGACTCTATAGAGGGGGGGAGGGGCATGATCGGAGCAGTAGTGCCTCTATGGAGAAGGGCATGCTGGCTGCTTTAGTGCCTCTGGAGGGGGAGACTTCCTGGGAGCTTTGGTGCATCTATTGAGGGAAAGGGGCATGCTTGGACTTGTGGTACCTCTATGGAGGGAAAGGACATGCTGGGAGCAGCTGTGCCACTATAGAGGAAGAGGGCATGCTGGCAGCAATAGTGCTTCTATTGGGGAAGGAGACCTGCTTGGTCTCACTCTATAGAGAGGGAGGGGAAAACGGGCTACCTAATGCTGTGGAGTGGGGGAGGGTGGTCAAACTCACAGGCATGAAGCAGAAGGAATTCCCAGCCAGGCACCTGATCCTCTTCTCTGCACTGGGGAACTGGCTGCACTGAGAGCCCTGGCTGCCTCTCCCCATGTGTGCATACAGAACAGCCAGGCATCTGATCCTCTCCTGCAGCCAGTGCAGTGTGGTGTCTCTCTGCACTGGGGAACTGGCTGCACTGAGAGCCTTGGCTGCTTCTCCCCATGTCTGAGTGCATACAGCAGCCTGGCGTGCAGTCTGTCCCAGCGTGGTCTCCACAGGCCGAGGGGGGCGGAGCCTAAACACATACACACACAGTGTAGCAGAGAGGATGCCGGGAGGAGCAGGAGCTCTCAGCCAATGCCCTGCTCCCCGGCCCGACACACAGAGCTGAGTTGAGCCCATGAGATCAGCTGGGGGCGGGGCTGAATCCAGTGGCTGCGGAGCTGCTGATTTTTAAACTAATTCACCACCGCACCGGCCCAGATTGTTTGAGGTGGCGGCGGCCCGGGGGGAGAATGCCACCCGTCCCCCCGGGCCAGTCCGCCCATGCTGCCAGGTGAGTGAAAGTTGCTTTACCAGCACAGAGCAGATCACCTGACTCCACCTACCTCCTCCCACTACTAAGAGAGATTAACTATTTGTGGTCAGCATTGTATCTCAGCACTTCCTTCCTGTTTAGTGTGCAATGAACCATTTAACACTTCCCAAATCCTCAACAGTATTGTTATAAAGCTAATTTGCAGCTTTCATCATTTCTTTTTTTTTTTAAACTGATCAGAAACAAGGAGATAAACCAGACTTACCTATGCTACAGTACTGGTCACAGCATAGTAATCTCTAACCAGCAGAAGTAGGTGGTGGGCTGCATCACGTGATCTGTGCTAGATAAGCCGATGCCCCCTTCCAGCTCCTCCTACTACTTCATGCAGGGGATGATGTCTATACAGAAAATTGTCTTACACATATACAGCCACGTGATACACAAAATTTTGTGCATTGGTAATTAATGTAAGTTTAATGTCTGTCACATGCAATACAAAGTGGGAAGCTGGATCAGGGCTTTAACCTTTTAGGCCACACACACAAGGTATCTCACTGGAGATAACAAAATGCAGTGGCACTGCTGACGAGTATGCTCAGAATGCTGTGTTGTCACATGATCATGCAGTTTTGAGACTTTGGGCTATTGAGAATGAAATAGATAGTAGAAACCCTCTTCTATCCCTAACTGCCCTCTAGTGGTGAATACACAGTTCTACACACATACATGTAAAAAAGGCGCCTGGAAAAAGGAGGGAGGGGGATTGCCGCTAGTAGAATATCAGTAAGGTTGAAGATATTCTACTACTAATTCCAATTGTAAAATATCAGTACTCTTTACCAATATTTTACAAAGTCTTAACCTAACCCTACTCTCACAAAGAACCCTCCTTGTACCAATGCCTAACCCTGAGGCCTCTCTCTACCAATGCCTAGCCCTAAAACCTTCCTCTACCAATGCCTAACTCTAAGACCTCCCTCTACCGAAGCCTAATCCTAAGAGCTCCATTTACCAATGGCTAACTCTAAGACCTCCCTACACCGATGCGTAGCCCTAAAACATCTATCTACTATTGCCCAACCCTAAGACCTCCCTCTACCAATGCCTAACCCTAAGACCTCCCTACACCGATGCCTAGCACTAAAACTTCTATGTACTGTTGCCTAACCCTATGACCTCCCTCTACCAGTGCTTAACCCTAAGACCTCCCTCTACCGAAGCCTAATCCTAAGACCTCCCTCTGTCAATGGCTAACCCTAGACCTCCCTACACTGATGCCTAGCCCTAAAACATCTATCTACCACTGCCTAACCCTAAGACCTCCCTCTACCAATGCCTAACCCTAAGATCTCCCTCTACCGATGCCTAACCCTAAGATCTCCCTCTACTGATGCCTAACCCTAAGATCTCCCTCTACTGATGCCTAACCCTAAGATCTACCTCTACCGTTGCCTAATTGTAAGACCTTCCTCTAACAGTGCCTAACCCTAAGACCTACCTCTATCGATGCCAATCCCTAAGAACTCCCTCTACCGATGCCTAACCCTAAAACCTCCCTCCACCGATGCCTAACCGTTAGACCTCCCTTTACTGATGCCTGACCCTAAGACCTCCCTCTAACAGTGTCTAACCCTAAGACCTCTCTCTACTGATGCCTAACCCTAAGACCCCCCTCTAACAATGCCAAACTCTTAAGATCTCCCTCTACCAATGCCTAACCGTAAGACCTCCCTATACCGATGCCTAACCCTAAGCCCTCCCTCTACCGATGACTAATCCTAAGACCTCCCTCTACCGATGCCTAACCCTAAGACCTCCCTCTACCGATGCCTAACCCTAAGACCTCCCTCTACCGATGCCTAACCCTTCCACTACCGATGGCTAACACTTAACTCCCCAACACTTACCCACCCCCAACCTTTGCCTTTGGCCCAAAGAAGGTTAATTTTGGCGCCTGGAGGTTCCCGGTAGAATCGCGGGTGCCGAGGCATGAGGATACACAAATTGCAGCATTGCATAGCGGATGCCGAAAGTTACCTTCTTTGCCACAAATTGCTGCTTTTATAATGGGCGCAATTTACAGCAAATAAGGTAACTTTCAGTTCCTGCTATTGGGCGCTGCCATGCACCCAAATTTCCCCTCTTTGCCTCAAATCATGTTTTTTTATAATAGGTGCCTATGGAAACACCCTTTTTTGGTAAGGGCTCCTGTGCCCTTTTTTCCTGATTCACTTCTACACTCCCCACTTAAGTTTGCCCCAGGGCCCCTTAAAACAGCCCTGACTGGGAGGAGAAGACGACACAGAATTTATATCGCACTTTTCTCATGGTGGACTCAAAGGCGCTCAGTAGACAGTAGCAGTGTAAGGGAGTCTTGCCCGGGTCTCCTTATTGAATCGGTGCTGGCTTACTGAATAGGAAGAGCCAAGATTTGAATCCTGGTCTCCTGTGTCAAAGGCAGAGCACTTAACCAGCACCCTATCCAGCCACACAGTACACTATCTAGGCCACATAACTAAATAGCCCTGGCTAAACAGAACTGGGTTACATACCAATATACAGCAATATATAGATATATGGAGGGAGCATTCCCTGTGCTGAAACCAGGATAGTTGACGTAAAAGTGGGTACCCTCCTTAACAATTGACTACATTCTACTATTTGTGGTCACGATGCTTCTTTAAAAGGAAGTAGTAGTGTAGAGAAAATAACATTATAAATACAATTGCTTTTTTTTTTTTTACAACATTCATTTATAGATTTACTCAGTGTTTGCTCAATGTAAAATATTACTTCTCCCTGATTTACATTCTACAATTTGTCACTGGTGGTGACATCTCTAGTTCTGCCAGCTGATATGTACGGAATGTTTGATTACTGAGAGTTCTATGCACAGCAGGAGATATTGTTTGCTTGGCTGCTGGAAAAAGCTCTTATTTCCCAGAATGCAATGAGGATCACAGGCAGCAAACTGTCAGGACCATGGTCATGACATCACACTGTGGGAGGGGTTTCACCACAATATCATCCTTACAGACCCCTATGTTGATCAATTCGATAAAAAGTAATGATTTCTTGAGGGAAAGGGGGTATCAGCTGCTGACTGGAATGAAGTTTAATTCTGGGTTAACGTTCTTTACCGTTTTAGTGATAAGGAGCGGATTTCTGACTCAAAGACAAGGCCTCACTTTAACCAGAAGTCTCACATACAGTAACATTCCTTGTAGTTAGCTCAGTCTCAGAGAGAGATGGGGTTATTACAAATACATCAATTTCTCTATAAAGAGGCCTTCTATAAAACAAAATGAGAAGCTTGGGCCTCCTTAGAGCTGTTGACTGGCAGCGGTATCCATGATTGACTCTTTTATAATATACTACTGATTAATTTATTGCATTCAGGTGACTAAAGTACTAGCGCAGATTCTATACATTATGATTGCAGACGAGCAGACTAATCTAATATTGCTGTTTCCCTAGAGATAGCCTTTGTTCTAGAAATATAAACCACCTCCGGGTCAGTCTGTTGATGAAGTCTCAGCGCATCCTTGTGATAGTACAGATGTCACCTTGCCTTGTGAGAGGCCGTGTGAAGATAAGACGCTCTCAGGTCAGCAGTAATCAGGTCCCAGAGCACCGCGCCTGCCCAGTCAAAGGACCCCTTCGCAGTGTCTCCCATCTCCTTCTCCCTTTGTAGCCCGGACTCTCTATCATCCCGCGAAGGTAGCCATAGAAACCGCTCATTTTTTATTTACCATCAGACGGAAGAGGCTCTGGTCACAGAAAACACACATCATTTATTTATATTTCTCTTCTCCCTCTTTTACGTAGCCAGCTGATGTTTGTTCTTTGATCCGTTCCACGTTTACAGAGCACGCCATGATCCGCCAGGGCCAGTCCTCAGCATGTGGTCAGCCGCAGAGACTTTGGCTGGAGTCACGTCAGCAAACATGCTTCCCCTGCATGGCAGGCCTCCTAAGTCTTGGCTCTGAATGCGAGCACATGTCAGGCTAAGGTCAGAATTCCGCCAAGTGCCACTGCACTGAGAATTTTCTTTTTGTCCTTCCAGAATTATCAGCAGCAGAGTGTTTGAATAGCATTGCGACTCATCAGTCAGCATTTGGCCTGACTCCTGCAAATTAGTCTGGATAAACAGTTATCTTGTCTAAAATCTCTGAAGAAAATAGTCACTTAAAGTGGGATTGTCACCATAAAAATAAAATTTCAACAGCAACTGGTCTGAGTGTATAAAGTGATAAGGATGCTAATCCTGCATTAAAAACTTTCAAAACTTTTTCTGCTGTTATGGTTTGGAGTTATCACATACCTTAGGAGCACTGGCCCTTTAATTGCCATTGCCATCAGCTGGCAAAACAGTTGCATGCTGGGGGGTCTTTTTATCAATAATATATTCCTCTTCTTCCCTTTATTTCCCCCTCCTTCTAATGACATAAGACAGTGCACTACCTAGTATAGACCTCAGTGGGAGTGTCTGAAGACTCTGGGAGGAGGGCGAGTATCGAATACACAATTAGCAAGAGGAGAAAAAAAGAGTAAGGTAAGAAATGATGTAAAGATTAGCTACATTCAAAGGTAACCAAGATGGAAACTGTCTAGAATAGGATTCTCTGCTTTTCCTTTATAAAATTCACAGGAATCATAACGTGGACAGCGCAATACATCTGTTATGTAAGTAGAACTAGTATTTATCTACTTATATATGTGTTTTTTATTTCTAGGTTAGCATGGGTGTCACTTGTTCTTTAACGGACAACTATCGAAGTTAACTATAATTCTAAAGGCCACATATATTTCCAGTAATTACTAGGAAATAGCAATACTATGGCACTTTTTCATGGTTTTATGTTTTATGTGAAAAAAATATGACATTGACAGAAAACAGTTTTCACTGTGGGCATTACTATGGAGGACTGTGTCCAGCACATCCAGCATACAGAAACAATCTTCACTGGCTCTAATACTGTGAGTAAAATGTGATTAGAATGATAGAAAGCAGAAATATAGCTTCAATGTGTGTAAATAATCATCAGCTGCAGCTCTGTGTGCCTGATTGTGTCTCTCTCATTTTCCTCCAAGTGTAAAGTAAACAGTTTACAGCCAGGGAGATCTTATTCTGAATGGGGGGGGGGGGGGGGGCATCTAAGTAAGGGAAAAGTGCAGGTCCTTCTTTTCAGATCCTTCTCTGTATCTAAAAATCCCTAAGCTTTTCTTATATGATCTGCGAGAAAGCAGGCAGGGCAGAAACCAAAAGTAAATCATTCCTCTGTGGATAGTGACAGAGAAGTGTAAACTAGCTACGTGGTAGAGCTCTAGCCTTTAGCCCGATGCCAACACAAATTGTTACAAACAGCTGCTAAACAAGGCATTTTTTCCCACACAGGCTGTGATGAGAGACCTATTGTTGCTGGCTAAAAGCTCTATAGGTATGTGGGGTTTACAGAACATAATTGTTCTTTAAAGTGGCACTGTAGTGACATATAGTAAAATGCAGTAAATTATTCAGGATGCCCATTTTACAGTAGTTTTCCTGGCTTCAGCATCAGAAACACTTCCTGCAACTCTAAATTGTTGTATATTGATATGTAACCCCTCCCAGTGATGTTTAGACTAGGCTGTTTAGCTATGTGAAACTCTCCTTCCTGAGCATTCTGGGACACCAGATATATTTTCCACTGGTTCCAGAATTCACAGAAACAAACATTCCATAGAGCTGCACCTGACATGTTACATTCAGTTCCAGAGTGACACCACCAAGTGTAAATGGCACAATGTAGTTACCCCCCTGACTGCCTGAATGTGACCTGCCTGACCTGATACTTAAAGCGGATCCGAGATGAAAAACTAACTATAACAAGTAACTTGTCTATATATCTTATCTAAAGTTTACACAGCATATCTAGCTGCAAACAGCTTCAACAGTTTATGATTATTTCTTCCTGTGATACAATGAGGGCAGCCATGTTCTGTTTGTCACATTGCCACAGGCTGAGGGCTGGAGATGCTATCAGCTTTCCTGTGTGTAAATTCAGTCCCCTCTCCTCCTCCCCTCTGCCTCTGAAATCAATGGCTAATAACCTCCTCCTGCTGCCCAGACTGAGCTCCCATAAGCCCTTGTTACAGTGCCAAGGCACAAAAGGAGCAGTGGGCGATGCTTGTTCAGTTTATAGGGAATAAGAGTATTAAAACAAAAAACAAAAAAAAAAGTATTTGGCTTGAGGAATGCCCTATAAACTATATGAAAGGAACACATTTATGCAATGAGTAAAAGTTTATCTCAGATCCAATTTAATGGATTTAATTGACATCAGCCAGTCAATTAGCTTCTACATGTATATAATCAAGCTCTGGAACTGAATGCCTATACAGAACCAGGGATACATAGCTAAGCTTCAAGACAGACAAATAATCTGTATAATAGACCTTAAAATATCAAAAGCCAGCTGATGCGTTTTCCAGAAATAAATGGGAAATGTGATTTGTTGGTGGCATCTATCAGGATACGTGAATAGCACTGTCAGTGCAAGTGCCGCAGTCATCACATTCCTGCTGCCAATCCAGGCTGGAAATCATATTTTAATAAGCCAACCAAGGCCGGATCAACGTCAGTGAGAAAGTCCAGCTCAGCAAGAGCCCCTAATGAGAGTGTCTGATGCCAAGTGGGCTATGGGAGAAGCTGCTGACCTCACAAGATGCCTCTTCTGTCCACACCATCCTCTGGGGACAGTCCGCTCTCGCTGTCATATGTCACAGGACATCGGGAGCCGTGACTCTTCACAGAGGAGACTCGCAGGCCTGCAGGAGGACTGGTCGCTTTGCATTAAATCTCCATTAGAAGAATAGGCCGGCTTTACGTTTGCAGCTGGGATTCCCTAATGCGGTCTTAACCTCACTTGTCTGCCTGTTTACAGCCATCTGAACACAGTCACACGGGTCTCTAATGGACGACACAGATGAGCGTCTCAAATATGCACGGTGAAGTTATTTGGACGCGGACATTCACAAAAGTGGAGCCAGGGAAATCTGGGCCCTTGAAATAACCGTTAGTGGAATATTGGTAAAATAACTAGTATTCTACTATTGTGCAGTGCTAGTTATGATAGTAAAATATCTGTAAATGATATCTTACTATAGCTAAACCTAACTCTATTCTCCCACAGAGCCCTCACTCTACCGATGCCTAACCCTAACTGACCTTCCCTACCAATGCCTAACCCTAATGACTCCCCCACCGCTAATGCCTAATCCTAACCACTTCCCCCAATGATGCCTAGCCCTAGCCACTCCCCCAGCCCATACCTAATTCTAACCATTTCCCTCCACTAACGCCTAACCCTAGTCACCCCCCCCAACCTATGCCTAATCCCAACCACTTCCCCCCACTGATGCCTAACCCTAGTCACCCCCCCCCAGCCCATGCCTAATCCTAACCACGTCCCCCCAGTGATGGCCACCTCTAGACACCCCCCAGCCTATGCTGAATCCTAGCAAACCCCCTCTGCCCCTGCTGATACCTAACCCTTGCCCCCCCCCCCCCTCTACCCATTCCTTACTCTAACCACCCCTTCCGACGCCAATGCCTAACCTTAAAAGACTTTCCACCGATGCCAAACCTTAACCGTCTCCCCTCCCCACAACTAACCAGCCAATATATGTGCCAATATAATTGCTGCACAAAAATAAGAGAATATTGAAATCTGTGGAAGTTTGGGTGCCACCATAGGAGCCTATAAAATCTACGGCTACAGGGGGAGATTTGGGCAGCAGTGGCAACCAATAAAATAGCAGGTGCCGGAGCCACCCCACCCACCCCTATACAAACTGCAGCTACAAATAGCAGGCATTGCTCCTCAATTTCACCCTATAGCCATAATTTGTACGGGAGCTTAAAGTTCGATGGTACCCACAGTTCCCAAATGTCCTGCTTCCATCAGGACACCAATATCATCAAGATGACATGTTTTATTGTTGAGTACAGTGTGTAGAGATTTGAATTTTGTGAGGGTTTTTTTTCTACTGCTATCTGTGGTTCCCCCTTATTTAAAGCCAATGGTGTTGTCACAGGAAATGAAGTCAATGGAGAGAAAAAAAAATTAACCTAACCAAGGTTATTACTTTCCTTTAGTTTTTCCAAAATATAAAACTAAAAAGAAAAAGTTTTTAATAGAAATGCATTTTAAGACAACTTATAACTTTTTGTATGTTAATGGGTTTCTGTGGGTGGGGAAGGGCAGAGGGCCAGTGCACTCCTACAGTAGAAATCCTCTTTGGGTCTGGTCATGTGAATCATGTCCCATTTTCAGTGGACTCTAGAGTAGGCTTCCTGCTGTCACACCACATCAGAGGAAGAGATTGCTTCTCCGGTCCAGCTCAACAGGTAGCAACCACACCATGATTCTCAGTGGGTGCTGCTGAATATGCAACCTAGGTTACCATGGTCAGAAGAAGGTCCGCAGGTGGCTGTGCACTAGCTTGGTGAGCACCGGAGAGGGAAGTCGAATATAGAAGAGAGTTCTGAATATTAAAGCACTGCTGATGATGGATACAGAAATGTAGCTGCTGTGCACAGAGGGGTACCGACTATAAAAAGCAGGTGTTGGATACAGAATGGAAATTGATGGATAATGAAGAAAGGTGCTGGATATAGAAAGGTTTACTGTTCCTGTAAGGGTGAAGATAAGCGTAAAGCTGGGCACACATGGCAAGACAAACAACATTTATATTGCGCTATTCTCCTGGCAGACTAAAAGCGCCAGAGATGCAGCCACTAAGGCAAGCTCAGTAGACAGTAGCAGTGTTGGAGAGTCTTGCCCAAGGACTCCTTACTGAATAGGTGCTGTCAGGGCCGTAGATACCATAAGGCACTGTAGGCTCGTGCCTACAGGCGCCTAATGATGGAAGGGCGGCTCACTCTTCTCCTCGAGTGCCTCCCTACTTCCCTTTACAGAGCCCCAGGTGGAGCATAAATGAGAGGGTACTCACCCAGCTCTCAGCATTCCACTGATGCGATCTCCCTTCAGTCAGGGACCCCTCTAGCTATCTAATACCTGGGGGCACCTCTAGCTACTTAGTATTAGGTAGCAAAAGGTACACTCAGTATTGAGGGACATCTGTGGCTACCTACACCGGGCAGGAGAAGTAAGGGAGAAGTAACAGCAAGGCCAGCCAGCACACTTGTGGTGGAGTTTGTTGGGGGTTTGTAGGTGAGCGGAGGGTAGGTGCCAGAACATCTGTGCCTATAGGCCAATGTGATGTGAATAAATAGCCGGGGTGCTGGCTTACTAAACAGGAAGAGACAAAATTTGAACCCTGGTCACACATGGGTTGCTAGTGACTCAATCCAGCAAATTATTAACGTCTGCACAGTCAAAAAATTAGTATAAGTCAGTATTTGTATTAGTATAAGTGAATCCACCAAAACTTACCACTTAATCTGGGTCAAACTTCAGTCAAATGACCAACAAGAATGTACTGCCTGCCACTCCCAAACATACTTTGGTTTGATACTTTCTCTGGAATCAGAGGGTAAGGTAATAGTAACTGTTGATTACTGGAAGATTCAATAAAAGTAACTGAATCTGACAAAAACAAAAAAATAGCTGTTTGTCACTATCTTAAAGGGACACATATGGAGGCTGCAATTTTTATTTCCTTGTAAAAATGCCATTTACCCAACATTCTTGCTGATCCTCTTGGCTGCAATAGTGTTTGAACCACACATCTGGCACGAAGCATGTAGCGAATATGGGCCGACGCTAATCACGGCACCTAATGCCTATACTTGTTCTGAGTCTGAAAGTATTAAGCCTGGTACACACTTTTAATTATGATTGGTAAATCACTTCCATGTAGTATGAGGGTTTGCTTACACAATCTGCTCATAGTGTTCAATACTGTATCTGTTGACTGTTGACCCACATTCTACATGGAGGGGGGTCGAGGGGGGATAAAAAAAAATCTTGCATTAAACAGAGCATTGGTTTTATTGGGCTATTGGGCAAGTGCCTTGAATCATTACCAACAAACTCTGCCCCCCTGCAGAAATTCTGAGCAGGCCCTGCACTTCGGCGGGGAGGGGGGGCGGTGCTGGAGGGGAGCGCAGATGGGAGAGCCCAAGGTGAGGGAGGGGGGGGGGGACCGTCCCCCCTCCCCGCCGAAGTGCTGCATGGCTTTCCCCTCATGCTGCGACCCCTCCAGCCCTCCAAAACGGCCCCGTGAGGGCAGGGGCTGCAGGGCCTATTGTTACGCCAGTGGCCCTACTGAACCATCTCTTTCTCCGCTTCCACCACCCAGTAGCGGCTCCAGCTTCAAATTTTTTCGTTGGGCACGATGGCTGGCTGGTGGGGCCCATTTGGGTGATCAAAATGGATATTTGTATGGCAAGCTTTACATATTATGTGATAAAATTAAGGCTAACTAGTTCAGCAATGATAGGAACCAAATGTAAATATCACAAACAGAACTCAGACGCTTTTGAGCAGAGCAGATTGTCCAAATGATATTGCTATTATAGAAGAAAAGTTACCTACTGGTGTACTTGGCCGACATGCTTTCATTTGTACTTGCTAGCGAGCTGCTCCTGTATGGACAGATCACAGACAAATCATTTAAGCCCCCAGCCTGTGTCTGCTGACTCTACAAGCAAGCGGAGGGGGAAGCAGCATGATGGAGTGAAACACTGTGAGTGTAATCTCAGTAGCTACGCACTGCTGCAGACTACAGCTTGTATTTTACAGACAGGGAGTTTTGAATCAGGATAATACCATTTATTGGCCAAAGAAAAACAATAAGCTTTCAGCTAGTAAGACTTCTTCGTACTCTATTCCTGTTGAATGACAATACTAGAACATACAATCAGAAAAGGGTAGAGAGATTGCCAACATAAGCAATATAAGTATTAGGCAGGGATCTTGCAAGGATTGTGAGGTATTTATGGTAAATAGATAAGACCCTTGGTTTACTTAACGCCTATATAGACTGAGGCTGACATGGAGAATTTTTTCACAGACCCTATCCTTTTCAGTGTACAGCACTGGAGCCTGGAAGCAGTATGTTACTGAGCCTGAGCATGGAGGGCACTTAAGGGGGCACATAGATTTCCAGGTTATGGGGGGGAGGGGGGGGGTGGGTAGTGCCCTAGTGTAGCGCCCCCACTGCCACCACCAGTATCAGGATCATTAGATGCCAGGCGGGGAGGCAATGCAGGAAGCTAGTCACTAATAAGATTGTGGAATTGACTGGTATGCGATCAAAATCTGCCCAGATCTGTACTTCGAGCCGTATAAAGCTAGTGGCAGCAGCGTTTTAATAAACTGATTTGATCAATATAGTGACATAGGTATAATAGATGTTTGATCAATGTGAAGACTTTATCGAATTAAATGTCTTATCTACTAAAAGCATCTAATAATGTATGCCTTTTAGAATTGACCGTACACTATTATGAAAGGCCTCCCATACGGGTTCTCAGATACAAGTCTTTATCACTCACAAAAACTACTATATAAAGGTTCCACTGGGAGGGTTAAACTGGTAGATGCAAACCAATCAGATTAATATGCAGACTGTGCAGCAAAGTCCTGCGAGTTTTACTAATGAATAGCAATCTGCAAATTTTATTCTTAAAATCACTCATGTTAATGGCATTTGTCACTCACTAATAAAGACAATATGCCTTTTACCAGTTTAATGACTGTCAGCACATGTGTACGTTCAGCTGTGAATTAGCAGTCTGCTACAAGAATATTAATGTTGCTTTATAAAACCTCTGCACAAACAATATTTAACACTGAAGTCATGCAGAGAAGGCAGTCAGATAGCTAACAAATTTCCCCTTTAGTTATAAGGGATGAGCCCCCTATAGAGTACCACAGAAGCCCCAAAGTGGGTTTTAAAGGGAACGTGTAGTCAAAGTAAGGTTTACATTTACCCATTAGCAGCTTCAATAGAGTTTGAGATAAGGGCACGGCCTTTGACCTCAGTCGGCAGGATTAGCTGTGCTGTAAATTCTTGGAATGCTTTGATCTCTCTCTACTAGCAGAATATATATAAAACCAGAAAGCAGAACTCTTCTGTTATGGTCTCACAAGTGGCCATAAATACACATTATACAGCAGTACTAATTAGAAGCATAAAAATGTAACAAAAAAGAAAAAAAAAGGTTTTAAAATTAAATGGCTTGGAGCACTTGCAAGCCTAAAGGGTTAAAGAAACTATGGGGCTCTTATAAGTCTTCAAATATTTTACCATGTCACATCGCACCAGAAGCTTCCGATTCTCTATCGACTCGCCCCAAAGTCAACAGAGTGATACCATGCAACTTACAGGGTGACGTAGCGACGGTTGAATGAATGGAAGTCGATTACTTTTTAAATTTGTTGGCGGCGGCGCACATGCATGGAACAATGCACATATGACGGGGAAATCAGGAATCCCAGTGATGTACTTCCTGTCCAGCAAGGAGCATGTCACTGGGTGAAGGACGTGCAGGGGGCCTGCATGTGGCGTGCAAGGGAGGAGCAGCACTATGCAAATTACCCTGTTGACACACTTTGCCACAGGAACATATGAATAGATTTTTTGGCGTTGCGATGCAATGCGAGGGGTCAAAGCACCGCACCGCAACTCTTGCCTCAGATCTAAAACCAGCCTTAAAAGAGTCATCAGCCAAAAATACCCCCCCCCCCTCTACTTACCCGGGACTTCCTCCAGCCCCCTGCAGCTGACATGTCCTACGCTGACAGTTCCGCTCGCAGCCGCTGGCCCGGGGTTCCCGGCGGTGCAGAGGCCGACCTCCTCTAGTGCGTCTGCATGAGCGCCACTGTCAATCAAGTCCACGTTGTCCGTGGTGTACTGCGCAGGTAATACATATACTGTGTATGTGTATATATATATACACAACTACACAACAATAGTTTGAGTAATACCTGTTTGGTACTAAAACTACTTCCACCTCCCTGGGCATCTTTTTTCACTTACATCACAGGCAGAGCTTACTCTCCTGTTGTGTGGTGCACATCACCATGACTACAGCTTTGCATACACAATCACTAACTGACTCTGTTTCTGGGGACGGCACCATGAGAACATAATAAGGGCACCGTGATGGACCATGCATCTGCCTGCAGGCCCCACTCCTAAAAACAGCACAAGCTGGGGGTGTCCTAATTTATCCAATCTCCCATTGCCCTGCCACAAAAGTGAGGCTTCCTCGCGCCGTACTCTGGGGTCTTTATCTTCGGTTTTTCTTTGAGCTGTGGCCGGCTCCTGGCTACCAGACAGCCATGTTCCCATTATACCAGCCTCCATCAGCTCTACCTCTTTATGACTTTAGATGTCACCGTGTCCCGTGAGCTGCGACACAGAGGACACCAACAACACCTAAGCCTGTGCCAGAACATGAAAAGGAGCGTAATGGTTTTATCTGCCGTACAGCCGAGTCACCAGCGCTCAGGAACACATTATTACATCCATGAGCTGCCGAGTTTGATGAGAATTTCTCTCCCAGAGGAGGAAGAAGAGCTTCAGCAGCAAGAGCAGAAAATGGGAACAAAACGGCCTATTTAAAAACTAGGGCAGATAACAGTGGAATCAGTTCTGGAGTGACCTCATGCGTTTCTATTTTTAGGGACTGAGAGTTCTTGGGTTAACACTTTGCTTTCTATGCACTGGCCTTCTCTTCTAATTGCATCTCATTAAGAACCGATCTATACCTTCCTAATTCCTGGGGATAGGAAATGGGGAGAGCTTTTAGCAGCAACTTTTTGGGCTAGAGTGGTGACTATCCTTACTGGAAAATACAATAAATCATTAACGCAAAAGACTGCCAAGTGTTACTGCCACTTGTGAAGGTCCTGTCTCTCTTCTAATCAGGGCTGTTTCTGGACATTGGCTGTTCAGGCAAAGGTCTGGGCCACCCCCTACTGTACCATACTGTGCTCCTGAATTTTGCTTAATCAGCAAAATTCTGATTAGGGCTGGTTGAGAGGGGTGTCTGCACCAGCCTCCTGGCTTCTGTCTCAAATGCTTTTCTGCAAGGGAGCAGAAAACCAATTGACAACTTCTGTCTGTGCTTCCCGTTGGTTCGTTTTTGCCTGGTGTTTTGACCCCCACAGGGCAATATAATTAGTCAATCCTGGATGCTACAAGTGCTACAAGTAGAGTCCAGAAAAAAAACAAGATGACGGGAAACCATGCTATTGAGTGTGGTATTTGCTCAAACAACAGTAAATGATTGTGCAATCATCACTTGAATACAAAGTGCTTAAATATTGAGAGCCACAGTTGTCGTTTAATGCCATTCCGACATCCCTATGTGTGTGAACTGGCCCTAAGCGGACTTCAGTGGACAGCCCATTCCAGCCTTTGAGGTGCCCCTAGGATGTCTTACCGGTTTATACTGTTCCCTATAGTCCACTTGCCAGCTGATGCTACCCCACTTCTCCTCTCCCCTACCCTCTCCATACAATGCACATTGGTATGTGGAGGAAGGGGGGGGGGGGGGGGGGGGGAGTGTCAGAGGCCCAAAATGCATAAAACACCAACAATTTCCTACGCACAATTTTATGGTAAAACACCTCTTTTATCTGAGAAAAGAGGAACCCGCTATCTAATCTGAGCTAAGAAGAAAGGGTTAAACACAATCTAATCATACTATAACAATACAATACTCTGGGTAGCGTATCTCATGAGAGGCGAGGGTTTGTTCTGTGATACTCAAATCAGGTAAATATGCAGAAAATTACTTTTTTGTCATTTTATTAAAATATGCAATATAAGTTTTTTTCAGAAAAATTATTATTGATAACAGTTATGAAAAATGGTAGCCACAGCAACAACATATAAAAGGAAAAAAAGCAAAGAAATGAATACTTAAAGGACCACTGTCACCAAAATCTTAAAATGTAAAATACATGTAAACATATACAGATAACAGTACATTTCTCCCAGAGTAAAATAAGGCATAAATTACTTTTTTCCTAAGCTGCTGTCACTTTCAGTAAGTAGTAGAAATTTGACAGAACCGACAGGTTTGGACTAGCCCATCTCCTCATTGGGGAAACTCAGGGATTTATTTATTTTCAAAAGCACCTAGTGAATGGCAGTTCTTCTGTCTAACTGCCAAAAAAGTTGTACCATGAGCATCTTTGGATAAATCTTTTTCTGGGAGTGTCTTTATAAAGAATAAAGGCCATGTTGAGAATCCCCTATAGATATAGATAGATGGACTAGCCCAAAACCTTCCGGTAATTTCTGATTTCTACTACCTACTGTAAGTGACAACAGCATAGGAGAAAAGTAAATTATGGCTCATTTTACTCTGAAAGAAACAAACTTCTTATTTGTATGTGTTTATATATATTTAAATTTTTTAGATTTTCGCCAAAGTGGGCCTTTTAAGATTTTGGAAGTCTGAGTCCAGTTTGTGGAAATACTAGAGTACTATAAAATACTTTAAGAGTTCCAGCTTAAAGAGAGCCCGAGGCAGAATTTGTAAATCTTAATAGGATCTAGAGGCATGTCATGTGCACAATGACATGCCTCTGTGTCGTTCTATCGCTGCTGCCAGTCCCTCCCTGCGCTCTGCTGTCCCCCCCCATGGGCCCCTTTGGAAGTTGTTGTTTGATGGAAATTAGAAAATTAAAATGGCTGTTGGCCATGATCCCTTATGCGAAATTTGGTGTGAGAGGTGGGATTCTGAGTCCAGTCTCCTGTTCATGCTGATCCTACCACTGCATTTCAAAGGGCGAAGTTCGTCATGAATTTATTGTTTTTCCATATTTCGGGCATCAATCATTACCCGCATACACCAATAGCATATTCATGAACCATGAAAAAAAACGCAATATTTTGATATCAAACACTATTCCCCTGTATGAAATATTAAAATAATAAACTAATTTTTATAACCAATACTTGCACATATTTTTTCCCGTCGTGCAAGGAGTCCAAATGACGGGCACAATGCTCAGAATTCAGTAATATATTTTTTTTATAAAGGTGAGAATTATGGTTTAGCTGGGAAGGGAGCAAATAGAAAATGGCTTCATTATTATTTCCATGAGCACTGTTGCTATCTCCTATAGAGATAAGGTGCTGGCCCTTTTCTGGCCTAGCTTCCTCACTTGCTATTAACCTTTTGGGTAAAGCAACTATGTGCTAATTGGGAAAGCTGGCTTCCTGGGACTCCAGAAGTCATGTGACATGTAAATAACTTTCTAAAGGCCCGTACCCGCCTTGCAAAATTTCTGATGATTTCCTTAACGACTAGCGATTTTTAAAAATATGAGCGGTTGTTTATGTGATCTCACGACATGGATTAGCGTTGCACGGCGATAATGACCGTCATGGCAGATCAGATCTTTAAGAACCCCGGCGACTCCCGCACAAGTACTGCGATCACTTGAAGTGTCATTTACACCTGTAATACACAGGTAATGTTGCGTGATGTCACGCATACCTGCCGGCTGGAAGATGGAGAAAGATTGATCGGGGAGCGCTCGTCATCGGAGACGTTGCTGGATCCATCTCCTTGCATCATGAGGTGTATGCATAGCTTAACCTTCCTGGCGGTATGATTAGTTCCAGATTTCAGGGACTTTTCTGAACGTTTTAAGACCCTAAAATCAGGGAAAAAATCATGCTGCCAGAATACCTGCAGCAGCCCCTGCACTCTCTCATCTCCCTGGGGTCCAGCGTTACAATTTTCCCTCCATCTTCCAAGTGGTGGTGTAACTCTGTAGTGAGATCACTGATGGCGATCTCACTAGAGATGATTCAGAGCCTCGGAGGACAGGAAGGAGAATGGCTACCGGCGTCTGGATCCCCCGGGAGGTGAGTAAAAGCTCCCGTAGCGAGCTATACTCTACATTGAGCTCCCAACGCCTAGCCTGTACATAGCTTGGGGGTACCGCAAGGGAGGTTAATACAATGGCCCATATGGAATTAACTTTTTCTCCTGAGTTTTCTCCTAGGTGATATTTTCAAATGTGTCGACAAAATGCTTTTTAAACCACCAAAGATAAAAAAAAACAAAAAAAAACCTCCAAATCATTTTGATAGTACTTTTTCACCTATTTTAAAGAGGAACTCCAGTGAAAATAATGTAATAAAAAAGTGATTCATTGTTACAATAATTATGTATAAATGATTTAGTCAGTGTTTGCCCCTTGTAAAATCTTTTAAATCCCTGATTTACATTCTGACATTTATTACATAGTGACATTGTTACTGTTGGCAGGTGATGTAGCTGCTGCATGCTTTTTTGGCAGTTGGAAACAGCTGTAAACAGCTATTTCCCACAATGCAGCAAGGTTCACAGACAGGAAACTGCCAAGAGTACGTACTCAGTTTCTTGTGGGAAGGGTTTCACAACAATATCAGCCATACAGCGCCCCCTGATGGTCTGTTTGTGAAAAGGAATAGATTTCTCATGTAAAAGGGGGTATTAGCTACTGATTAGGATAAAGTTCAATTCTTGGTCGGAGTTTCTCTTTAAGTATCTTTTACATTGCAAAGTGCTGAAAAGTTATTGTAAATTGAAGATGAAAATGTATCTCCTAGGTGAAAAAGTTAATTGCATACAAAAGTTTGTCACTAAACTATTAGGGGAAGCGATGTCTCCTGCAAGAGAGGCACTTCTGAAAAACGCCACTTCCCTGCCTCTCCCCACTTCTATTACACCCTTCCCCCCTTCTGCATGCCAAATCCAAATCCAAATCCAAAAAAGCTTTATTGGCAGGACCAAATACATTTAGCATTGCCAAAGCAAAACATTAATATGGGGAGGGGGGATTGTGGGAATAAGGGAAGGATATAGGGGGTTGGGGTATATAGTCCATAGGTGTGTGGAGGGTGTAAGGGACAATATGGGGGGCTGGGATATACAGTCCATAGGGGGGTATTGGGGGAATACCAGGGTCGGACTGGGCCACAGTAGTACAGTTTTTTCCCTCGGTGGGCCCAGCCTCCAGGTCTCTGGTGGGCCCCCCCTTCCTTGTCTGACAGAGCTCCAATTGCTGCCTGCAGCACAAAATTTTCTTCTCAGTGCTGTAATCACTCATGCTGAGAGCAATGGCGTAGCTAAGGAGCTGTAGGCCTCGATGCAAATTTTACAATGGGGCCCCCCAAGCACTCATGTAATTGATATGACGCACCAAAACCTGCCAAAGGCAACTACAGTGTCAGAGGTGTAAGGGGATGGTAAATAACTTGTTAATGATTACCACTGTCCAAAGTATCTATAGAAGTGATTATTATGAGCACAGGACCAATAGAGGTAATACTGTAGTTGAGGGAGGGCCCTTCGGGGCCCCTTTGGCCCAAGGGCCCCGATGCGGTCGCAACCTCTGCGGTCGCAACCTCTGCAAAGAAGGACATTACTTTATATTGAAGGAGGGGACTCTATGCAAAGTTTTGCTGGGCAGCAGTGTCTCTGAATTATAATGCTGCTAAGATCATGTACATTTGGTCCTGTCCATAATACATCACGACCACGCCCACCTTCTGTTGCATGGACACGCCCCTTTTTCACCGCAATCATGGGATGTGTGGGCCCCAATTTGAAATTTCTTTGGTGGGCCCCCAGTGTCCCAGTCCGACCCTGGGGAATACAGTCCATGTGGTATCATGTTCCTCTCAGTTGGTGGCAGGCAGTGATATATCGGGCAGCTATTTGCACGGTTGTTTCCTCCTCCCCCAGTAGGATGTAGAGTTTCCTCTCCTCATCTGTGGAGGTAAAATCCTGGATGTGGGCGGAGAGTCTCTGGAGTGGGTGGTCCTCACAGGTGCGTATTTGCTGCAGTGTAGCAGGAAGTGGGTCTCATCCTCCAAGACCTCCTGGTCACATTGCACAGTCTCTCCTCCCGGGGCTTCCATGTCTGTCTGTGTCTGTGCCGCCCTGTCTCTATCTCCAGGCTGTGGGCACTCAGACGGTACAGACTCAGGGTCTGTCTGTCTTTGTGGTGGTGTAGCCTCTCCAGATATGGAGCCATTGTGTACTCCCTCTGTAGTGATTGGTAGACAGCGAGTTTCTTGGATTTCTTTATGTCACTTCTCCATTCCTCTAGGTATCGTTCCTTGCAGCTTTCTATAGTACGTTTTATTTGGGCTTTTGTCAGCCTGTGTTGGTGGCCTTGGCTGGGCTGGCTGCTGATGCTTTGCTTGAGAGCTCTGCCCCTTTCCCCGCCTCTCCCTCCGCTCTGTGATGGGAAGCAGAGAGCTGCAGCATTCTGATCCCAAGGTTGTGGGCATTTTTTTACGAAACCAAAACTGAAGGAAAACTTGGAACAGGAGCTGCGGGAAGTAACAGTAAGGGGCACTACCTGATCCAGCTAGCCCCCTGGATCAGACAGTATGCTTTTTTATGTTTTTCACTTGGCTCAGGATGTCTTTATAGGCATTTTTATGCCAGAAAAGTCTAAACAGTCTTTGTGTTCAGAGCCTCATTTCAAGCTATTTTAAGCACATGTAAGCACAGGCACACTAACAGCCTAAAACTGAAACAGTGTATCTTCCTGAATGGGAAAGCGACAGAGGAGAGCATAGTCGGTAGCAGCGACAGTCGGAGTACGGCTCATCGGCCTGGTTCACATCTCTGCCTCAGTCTGCCTTCCCGAGCAGAGCTTTCAGATCTCATTATGTAATTTGCTCACGCTGTCTGAGCGACTCATATCACATCATGCATGGGCAAGGGACGAAAAACTCTCTCTGTAGACAATGCAACCAGCTACATAACCTCGGCCTGCTTGGATCAGCTCTCGCTCTCAGCCCCGGGGCCCGAGCAGCGCACAAGACTCCGACCAGCCAGACTCCTTTTTCCTGCAGTACTGCGGTCACGCTCCAGCCTGCCGCCCCGCTGTGCTTTTCATGTTGGGGAAAACGTGTTTTGTGTATGGCGAGTGCACAGCGCAGCGTGGGCCTGGAGACTACCAGAGGAGACAATCTGACAGAATAATGGGCAGACATTGAAATATGATAGAGATCAGCCCTCCCTCCATATTGTCTCCATGTTACAGTCTCTGCAATGAAAAGAGGGAAGAATGGGAAAATTCTCCTGCTGCATCTCTGAAAGCAGAAAGCGTTCTCTAAATACATAAGCGAAATCACTCCCAATTTGCCCCTCGGTAATGCAGTTATAATGGCGGGATTGAGAACCCTATGGTCCATAGCTTACATCGGCCCACACCCGCTATATCTCTCTTGTTTACTATTTATACTGTAGCTACTACAGTCTACCAATAGTAGCAATAGGGGTTGCAGTGATCTCGACCGCACTGGGGCCCTTGGGGCCCTCCCTCAACTGCAGTATTAGCTCTTTGTTGTTACTGTGCGTGTAATTATAACTTCTATAAATGCTTTAAATGTTACTAATCATTAACAAGCTGTCCCCATCCCCTTCTTACACCTCTGACAGGTTTGGTGCGCCGTATAAATTGTTATGTATAGAGTGCTTGGGGGAAGGGGGGGGGGGGTAGGTAAAAATCGCACCAGGGCCCATAGCTTCTTAGCTATGCCACAGGTCACAACTGAGGCCAAGCTTTTCAGAAAATAGCGTATCAAGCTGTTAAAGTGGACCTGAACTCTTGCACTGGACATAAGGAAAACAGAGAGAAATGTACCCCGTATGTATGTAGAGAGTTTAGCCTGTCTAATTCCCCCTCATCTGTGATCAAGCACAAATTGTAATTTGATCCCTCAGCTGTGTCAGCTGCCTGCCATGGGGGAGAGCTCATTGGTAAACCTAGGATATTAACAATATGTCTCCTTCCATGAAAGCAGGAAGTAGATACAATTTATTGCAGGATTTGTATGAGCTGTAACAAAGAAATGTTTATCTTTAGAGGTTATTATGCTGCTGCTTATCTTTTAGAGCAGAGAGGAAGTTCAGAGTTCAGGTCCACTTTAAAAGATTGTACTCATTATACTAGCACACAGGGAGACAATATGGGTCGGGGTGAGCGTAATTACTTACCTAAAGCTTTTCTGGTTTATCGTTAGCAAGAGAAACGTGAACTTGTACTAAGTCAATGGAAGTATGGAAAAGTGCGGCTAGCAGTTTATGGTTGATACCCCGATCACACTGTTTTGCTACTATGGGCTTGATTCACTAACCGGCACTAAGCCGGTTAGTGTGCCTTATCTGAGGATAGTGTGCCTTATCTGAGGATAGTGTGCCTTATCTGAGGTTAGTGTGCCTTATCTGAGGTTAGTGTGCCTTATCTGAGGTTAGTGTGCCTTATCTGAGTTAGTGTGCCTTATCTGAGGATAGTGTGCCTTATCTGAGTTAGTGTGCCTTATCTGAGTTAGTGTGCCTTATCTGAGTTAGTGTGCCTTATCTGAGGTTAGTGTGCCTTATCTGAGTTAGTGTGCCTTATCTGAGGTTAGTGTGCCTTATCTGAGTTAGTGTGCCTTATCTGAGGTTAGTGTGCCTTATCTGAGTTAGTGTGCCTTATCTGAGGTTAGTGTGCCTTATCTGAGTTAGTGTGCCTTATCTGAGGTTAGTGTGCCTTATCTGAGGTTAGTGTGCCTTATCTGAGTTAGTGTGCCTTATCTGAGGTTAGTGTGCCTTATCTGAACTTAGTGCCCCTTAAGTAGCTTTGTGCACACTAAAAGATGCACAAAGCTACATTGTGCACTGCACAATAACATCGCACCCGCTATACTGTACATGATGCGACCTTAAAGTTGCATAGGATGCGACCTAAACAGCGCATCAATGCACCGATCGGCACATTACGCTGTGCACGGTGCAGTGCGTGATGTAGCTTTGTGCATCTTTTAGTATGCACAAAGCTACTTAAGGGGCACTAAGTTCAGATAAGGCACACTAACCTCAGATAAGGCACACTAACCTCAGATAAAGCACACTAATCTCAGATAAGGCACACTAACCTCAGATAAGGCACACTAACCTCAGATAAGATTAGCGCTGTAGTTTGTGCCCACTAAGTGATAAGGCACACTAACCGGCTCAGTGCCGGTTAGTGAATCAACGCCTATGTGGTGTCTGACTATAACTGTATTGTACATTCATAGGAAAAGGGTCCTGCTTACCTCAAACTACCTTATACTACCTTTTAAGGGCAATCAGGTTTTGCACACACAAATTTTTATTTTTATTTTTTAAATCTAATTTTGCTGATTAATGAACAGCATGTATCATGGAGTGTAAGTGTTCTTTAAAAAGTCATGGAAGCATTTACTTCACAATATATTTCAATTAGCTGATTTAACATTAAAGTAAGTGATGATCTTTGTATTGCAAAGTCTGTCAAACCTCATTTCAAGGAGTAATAACAGCAAAGGTGTCATGGGACAAGATTTTTTTCAAAGTTGAAGTAAAGTATTAAAAAGAATGTTAAAGCAAGCCTGAACAAAACTTCTCATCACTTGATATAATTTGTGCCATCCAAATACCATTATGTGAATAGAGTCATCTATCTTTGCTGACCAGAAATACAGTATCTACACAGAGCAGTGAATTTTTTTTTCAGGAACTGTGTGTGGAATAAAGACTTTTCAGTGTGTGCTGTGCAAGAGTTTGGTCCGCTTTAAAGAAAACCTGTATCGAAAAAAAGGGAGCAGCCCGTCTTCAGGAGCACTCAGGCTCCCAAAGACTGCCAAAGCTTCCTGCTGTGATGGAAGTAAGCAGTCTCCGACCCATTGGTTGGAGACTGCTAATGGGGGATCTAGTGCTGGAAAGCAGGGACCGTAAGAGGAACGGGACGGCTCTATAGATCCCAGAGCCTTTCCTCTCCTTAGGTGAGTATCTGTTTTTTGTTTTTGTTTTAGGCTTCAGACTACCTTTAAAGCAAATCTGAATCAAACTAAAAAATAAGAAACAGAGAAACCTAAGGAGAGAAGAGACTCTGGTTTCTATAGAGCCTTCCCGTTCTCGTTGCCTCACGGGCTCCTCCCAACGTGCGAGACTTCGGCAGTTTTCAGAAGAACTTGAGCTCCTAAAGACTGGCTGCTCTGCAAGTGCGCGAGAGAGGGTGCTTGTGCATGCGCAGTATGGAGCAGTCCATCTTCAGGAAGCCCGAGTGTTTTCAAAGACTGCTGATGCGCACCCAACGTGAAGGAGGGCAGTCCACAACCTGCGGGGGAACGCAGAGACCAGGAGGAGAATAGGAAGGCTCTATAGGACCCAGAGACTTCCCTCTCCTTAGGTGTGGTATGGTAGGGGTGTCTTGACACCCTGGAGAAAAGACACAGGAAACACAAAAAGGGAGCCCAAGAGCGTAATACGTTTTAGTATAAGGTCTATAAGTGGTATAATGAAAACTACTCATTTAGGCGGGTTGCAAAGGGGCAACCGACCGCAAGAAGCAGGTGGAGACCATAAACCCGATTCCACTCGGGGTGGTCCAGCCGGACCTGGTGGCGGTCGCTCTCTTAGGAAAATCAACAGTAGTCCCCTGTCTGAACCCCTCCAACAGGATATGTTGGGGGGGTATATAAGCACAATATGGGTGAAAGAGGCGCCCTGGTGTGTATAAAATTCTTTAAAAACAAATAAAAACGAAAGAAAGGGAGGTAGCTTACCTCAAATAACAAAATCTTTGTAACAACAAAAGATTTTTACTATTAAGCACAGGCAACGCGTTTCGCGGGTCCAAGCCCACTTCCTCAGGCCAATAACAGTGCCAAATGGAAAAACCTCATTAGCATAGGGAGCGAGTCTAGAGGCTCCCTATGCTAATGAGGTTTCTCCATTTGGCACTGTTATTGGCCTGAGGAAGCGGGTTTAGACTCATGAAACACGTTGCCTGTGCTTAATAATAAAAATCTTATGTTGTTTCAAAGATTTTGTTATTTGAGGTAAGCTACCTCCCTTTCTTTCGTTTTTATTTGTTTTTAAAGAATTGTATACACACCAGGGCGCATCTTTCACCCACATTGTGCTCTCCTTAGGTGAGTATCTGTTTTTTTATTTTTTAATTCACTTCAAACTCCCTTTAAAGCATATAAATGGGCAGATGTAAATGAAACTTAATTCATTTATTTATTTAACAACGGAAGAAGTTTCACATTTTTTTTAGAAAGTTGATTAAAGTACTTGCACGCTTCAGTAACAATGAACTGTACTTTTATATCATTGATTAAGTCTCAGTTATTATGTGTCATAGGTTGAAGACAGCTGCACAATGCATGAAACTGAAGACTAACATTTTCATGTTAGACTTGACATTTAGCAGGTAAATTAAGAAACCTACATCCAACACTGAGCCATGTGACTTTTGATAGATTAAGAATTAACACCAGCTATCTTAAATGCTTAGAACAAATTTGTTATCTCTTTGCCAGCCTTTTGTACATGCTACCGTAAAAATACACTATCTGACTGAAGAGCTTTGTTTAAATAGAAACTGTAACCAAGGTTTGAACTTCATCCCAGTCAGTAGCTGATTTCCCTTTTCCCACGAGAAATCTTTATTTTTCTCAAATAGATCATCAGGGGTGTCTGTATGGCTGATATTGTGGTGAAACCCCTCCCACAGTGTGATGTCATGACCATGGTCCTGACAGTTTCCTGTCTGTGAGCTTTGTTGCATTGTGGGAAATGACAGCTTTTTTTCCCCAACTGCCAAGCAACCAGAATCTCCCTCTGTGCATATGTATATCTATAAAAAGACAACAACCTTTTAGCCCATCACATTGTTAGGGGGTGTGATTGTAGATAATGGCAGTTGGTGCTGTCTGATTTTTTTTCATGTCGGCCAGTAGTAAAGATGATAACATGCAGGCCGATTGTGTCTCAAGCAATATGAATAAATTACATAGTGAATGTTTATCATTTCTTGATCTCTCATCTATTTTTTTACTTCTCGCTTTGCAATGTATTGGGGATTTTTTCCCCATTTCGCTTAAGTTCCTCTTTAAATGGTTAGAACAATTGTTATCTCTTTGACAGCCTTTTGTTTGTGATACCATGAAAAATACAATATCTGACTGAAGATCTTTGTTTACTGCTGGGCATACACGGTTAGATCCGGTGGCTCAATTAGCCACCGGATCGACTCCCGCCGCGTCCCCACGGGCGCTTCCTTATCTTCCGCTCGATTTCCACTATTGTCTGCCCACGGGCGGGGAATCGATCCGCGTGGTGATCTGACCTGTCGGAAATTATCAATCGAGCCATCAGTGGCTCGATTGATAAGAAGAAACGCACCGTGTATCCCCAGCATGAGGGATATACTGTATCTCTTATTTGTATTTCTTACGACCCATAATATTAAATTACCAGTCAAGGTGAGCACTTCAGCTGTGAAGTGATAGGAATTCTTTCTCCCGCATTAAGTGACTGAGCTTTCAACCTGACTTATTGCAACAGCTGTTTGTAGCAATAACTTGAGCTAAAGAGGTTTCTGAAGAAATCTGCCACTTACAGGCAGTAACAAAAACACATCTTGTTTTTAAGGCCAAGTTAATACATGTTTAAAATCTATATACAACAAAGTCTCCACTACCCGGCCCAGGCGGGTATCGCCTGATGCCAGATACATGTGCTTGCTGGTTGCTTGAGCAACCGGCAGAAAGAGCACAAACCTCTCCCTCGTGCAGTATAAAATACTCACTGAGCCTCCAGCAACATCGTGTGGCCTTCCAGAAGCTTCTAGCGGCTTTCCAGCTTCCTCTGTGTACAGCTCCTGGTGTGTCACCTGAAGCCACTAGGAGCTTCAGGAAGGCTACAAAATGTTGCTGGATGCTTGAGTATTTAATGGCCTGCAACCCCCCCTCACCCAAAGTACAGTCCCCATTATCCCCTCAGTTGAGACTTTTGGTTGCCTGAGTTCTGGATAACAGGGACATATTTTGAGTATATTTTTGAAAATTGTCAATAAATTACCTTTTAAGCCACCAGCAAACAAGAAAATCATCTAAAATATTTTGATAGTACTTTTTCACCTACTTTTTGGTACTTTTTCAATTTCAAAGTGCTGAATGGTTATTTCAAAGAGATGATTAAACATGATCGCCTAGGAGAAAAATCAGGAGAAAAGGTGAATTGCATACAGGCCTTGGTCCCATATGCAATTCACTTTTTCTCCTAAGTTTTCTCCTAAATAATATATTCCCACCTTGGGCCATATGCAATTCACTTTTTCACCTGAGTTTTCTCCAAGGTCATATTTTCACAACTTAATAAATAAAATGCCTTTTAAACCACTAGCAAGCAAACAAATACTCAAAATAATTTTGACAATACCTTTCCACGTACTTTTTGGTAATTTTTCCATTGCAAAGTGCAAAAAAAGTGTTTTTAAATTGAAGATGAAAATTTATCTCCAAGGTGAAAACTCAGCAGAAAAAGTGAATTGCATATGGCCCCTTGTCTTTAAATGCCTTTTAAGCTATCAGCAAGTAAGAAAATATTGAAATAATCTTGATAGTACTTTTTCACCAACTTTTAGGTACTGTTTCGATTGTAAAATGCCTTAAAGTTATTTTAAAGAGATTATGAAAAACATCTTCCATGAGATAACTAAAGAGAAAAAGTGAATTGCATATAGGTAGGCCTTGGAGTTTATCTTGTAATGTATAGTAATAGGTCAGAGTGGACTGCACATTTTAACCATTTGAGGACCGTAGGCTTACACCCCCTAGTGACCAGGCTATTTTTTACAATTCAGGCCACTGCAGCTTTAAGGGTTTGCAGCAGGGCCGTATAATTCAGCACACACATGATCCCCCCCTTTCTGCCCACCTACAGAGCTTTCTGTTTGTGGGCTCTGATCCCTGCCGGCATGTTTGAGTATTTTTTTAAATTTGATCGGCTGTCATAGGCATCAGTCTATGACAGCCGTTCGCTCCTGTGCCTCCCCAGGGGACAGCCGAGTGACACGGCTGCCCCCAGTACAGCGCTGCCCTAAATCGCAGCGCTGTACATTGTAAAAAGATAAAAGTTTCGCTGTCTAACAGTCTCCTAGCAGCAATCGCTGCTGGGAGTCTGATGATGGAGCGGAGCTCAGTCACTCAAGTGAAGATGCGCATGCGTCGGCGCGCTTGATCTCCTGCAAAACCCCGCCCCAGGACTTCCCGCCAATTGGCGTTGAGCGATCCTGGGACTGCTGACGCAGTCACGCAAATTGACATGGATTGGTCGGCAAGTAGTTAAACCTTTTTTCTTCTTTTTTTTTTTTTTTTTTTTAAAAAACAAATAATGGGTTTTAACATTATTTTATCGCCTATATATACTGTTATATACTGGGTACCACATACAGTACAGCACCAGTATCTGTTCATACATAGCACCAGTATATGATTTTTATTTATTTTTTTATTTGGTGTGCGTTGGAAGAGGGGTAGTCTTATACGGCGAGTATATTCCAAACTGGAAAAGTTGGGGGGTCGTCTTATAAGCCGAAATATATGGTAAATGTCACTGTGGGTCATAATGGTAATCTTTCTGAAAGATGCATAGCAGAAGTGCAGTCTAACTATTTAGAATATAATATTTACACAGTCTCCTTTGAACAGGCATGCAGATCAGAGGTGTCTGACCAGAGTCTATAGCTAAAAGTATCAGAGGCAGATGATCAGCAGGGCTTTCAGGCCATTTGCATCGTTTAAAAGGCAATAAATATGACAGCTTCCATATTCCCCTCACGTCAGGCGTGCTTTAAAGAGCATGAATTTACAACCCGTTTTCTAACGCAAGATGAAGATTGTATTGATTATTTCTGTGGACTGATTACAATGATGCTCTCTCCCATAATGTCTGTAACGTTGTTTGTGGATCAATAGGAATCTTAGCTAATGATGCATATCAACAGATTCCTTATGGCTTCATTTGACATCTTCTGAAATTGGCATGTCTACTTCTAATGCGATCTTTGGCGCAATGAATTGAAGTTGGGTTTGGTCTAGATGATGATGCCACATCCTGACAATAGCAGTCTAAGATGCAGTGCAGACAACCACTGATACAGACATCATATGATGCATACTGACAAGCACCTGAAATGTTTGGGTGCCACAGACATCTAGTAAAGAAACGTAAAGTGTACCCGAGGCGATATGTGACATGATGAGATAAACTTGTGTATGTACATTACAAAACATATTAATAACCAGCAGGGCCAGTTCTAGACTTCATCCTGCCTGAGGTAAACCTATGAGGATGCCTCCCCCCCCCCCTCCTTAATTTAGAATGATCGCACAGCACCCGACAATTTACTCTGCTTTATTTAATGTTCTCACATGACATTCTGCAGCTCAACACAATAGCCACTCCATTCCTCCTCCGTCAGGACAGCAGTGCCACCACCTCCCTTCTGCTGAATAAGTCAAAATGAAAAACTGCTGCTCTCCTGCCTCCCCTCTTCTAACTCACTGTCAGACTCCTCACACAGCACAACAAGCTGCTTTTCCCCAATGATGACCTCTTCACCTCGCTCTTCTCTCACTTCTCCTCCTACTCTGACTGCATGCTGTTAGTGTAACCCCAGTACAAACATGCTGTCCTCGCAATCTCTGCCGCCTAATGCAAATGTTTCACCTTGCTTCATGAGAGAACCGGCCCTGATAACCAGGCACCTTGTCGGGAATATGGTATACATTACTAATAAGCAAATTACAGCCATAAATGTTTTCCTGGCAGAATACAACTTCTGAGGACAGGGGAGAGGTAGGACAAGGTCAACAGTTCATGTATTTTCACTCTGGGACACTTAATAGACTACTACTGATTAGAGACAGTAAAACAATCAACCTACTTTGTGAATGTTTAAGTATAAAAAAAACTATGGAATACTTTAAAAGTAATTTTTAGGAGTAGGAGGATAATATAATTGTTCATTTCATCAGTTTATTTTCATTTCAGGTTCACCTATAATTCTACCAAAACCTTGCACGAGAATGTCCAAGTATTGATTGATATTCTACATACAGTAGCTATAATGTTTTATACGCTTTGATGTGGGTAATGCTGAAGTCGAGCCAAGCAATCATTTGTATAATGTTACCCAAATGTATATCATTAAACCCAAATAAGAAACGTTAACAGTCAAAAGTCTTTCTGTGCCAAAAGTGAGTGCTGTGGAAGGAAAAAATATATTCCGAGTCAATAGGAAATCCACAGGACAATTTATAGTGATGATAACCTTACCAGTGGTAACTTTGAGTGTGGCTCAGGATTAATTAAAATTAGAGAACCCAGTGGGCGGGCCATGCAGAATGCGCAACAGAGGCATAAAAAACTCAAGATCTGGCCACACATAGGGGCTCCATCTGTATGGTGCAAACTTTCAGAGGATGTGTCTACAGGGTCCTGGAGAGGTGAGTTTTCACCCTGTGCTGTGCACTCTGCATGGAGATGGGGACATCCGCTCCAGCTATCTAACCGGGGGGGGCAGAGACACTACCTTGCTAGCTATACTGGGGGAGGGGGGGCACTCCCTGTGTACCTGTACCAGGGGGCCTCTCTGGCTACCTATTAGTGATGAGCACAAATTTTGCATAGTCGTAATTTCGCATCCTAATTTGCAATAATGCTGCAAAATTGTTAAGTGAAATTTTGGGGAAAAGCATACTTAATTTTGTTTGTAAACTTAATCAGGAACCCTAATTCTGCAATTTAGCGTAATTTTTGTGTAATTTCATGCTGACTTTAGTGGTTAATAGCAACGCCCCCCCCCCCCCCAAAAAAAAAATATTTTTGGGTAAAGATAGCATGTACGGGGGCTTTGCTTATAACCGCTACAATCGGCACTAAATTATGCGAAAACAATATGGAAATCACACAAAATTACAAATGGACTATATGAAATCAATTGGATGAACAAATCATAATTATGTATGGCCATAATCGTGCAAATGTATGTATAATTTTGTGTAATCGGAAGTAGCAGATTGTGATCATCACTATTACCTGTACTGCCAGTCTGATTATTTTAGTATTTCTAAACATGAAGTGGTAAATAATGTATCACTTTACATTTAGAAAAACTAAAATAATCAGAACGCAAGGGAGGTTAAGAGGCATAGGCTACAATTTAGGTGGCCTACCAGATAAAACCACTAATGAAAAAAGAAATGACTATCCATGCATTAGAGAAAGGCTGTGTTTAGAACTTGGGCTACCTCTGACACAGGTTATCACAATGCAAAACTGAACGTACTGCGATAGAGGCAAAAGCACTCAATCAGGGGACTGCTGACAACATACAAGCTGTGGATCTAACATTTGTCTGCGCAATGGCTCATTCCCAGGATAGGTACAAAATTAAAAGATGGGATTCATCTACACTGCAATGCAGATCAGCACATTTACAGAACAAATTGTGCTGCTGGCATGGATCAACAAAACACACCGCAGCCTATACCAGATGTCCTGCAAAATATGAACAGTGTCATCGGTGCGAGAAAATAGGACATATCGCTAAAATATGGGTCGGTTTTCCTTCTAGCAATGCCCTGATACGGAGGGGACTGTCTTAAGTGTAGATAAATAGGCTTCTGGTACGGAGGAGGAGGGCATTGTAATGGTTGCATTTACTGATATAGGTACAGTTACAGCCCCTGAATGTAAATAAGGTTGTCTCATGTGTCCAGTTCAAATCCAGTTACAAGATACTTTGCAAAATAAATGGCCAGCCACAGGTGTGCTAATACTTACTGTCATTCAGTGCTGTGTTACTTACTTAAGTCACAACAAAGTTGCAGGCAGTCCAACCAGTAGAAAAGGGGAAATAGGTGCTTAGGGTATCAATACAACTAGGCTAAAAACACATCAAATAGAAAAAAGTGAGGTAGCTTACCTCAATGAAGACAAAATCATGTAATTAATTAATTCTAATATGCACTAGCAATGCATTTTGTTGGTCTAAGCCCACTTCCTCAGGCTAAATAACTGCCAAAGGGTGCTCTAAGCTGAGTCTAAGGTGCTTCTTTCCCCTTTTTGTGCTTCTCATCCTCCTAGGGAGGTGTGTTCGATTTGGCTCAATTCAGAACCATTTAGGCATTTTGTATCGAGAGCTTGACCACATCCGTCTGGGATGGATACCCAAGTGGAGTTGAGTTTGTTCATCTTTACCTGCCTGCAGTGGTTGGTTGCCTGTCTGCAACTTCCCTTTGTAAGTACCACATTCTACATTTTTCACTTAATATAGTCTCTATGACATAATGCCCCATCGGGGCTCCCTTTTTTCATCCTGCATGGAAAACTTGCTATTGATAATATGGGTCCCCAATAATGGCTTGCCGATTTGCTATATCTTTAACATACTTTTAAAGTCAATGGTCAGAGGCTGTATTTGTTTCTCTCCACAGTCTTCATTAGGGAAGGTCACCCATAGGAAGGAATTAGTATCTGACAATGGACCTCAGATTGTTTCATTGGAGTTTGAATCCTTCTAGAGAAAGAGGGAAATGCTGTGCATAGGACATTCTCAAAGTTATACAATGGTACACAGGTGTCACCACCAGCTAAACTACTACATGGCAGACAAACGCACATTAAGTTATACTTAAAGGCGCCTGGAAAAAAGGGAGTGGGGGATTGCCACTAGTAAAATATCGTTAAAATTACCAATATTCTACTACTTAATTCAAATTGCAGAATATTGGTAATCTTTACCTATATTTTACTATGACCTAACCTAATGCTACTCTAACCCTTAACCCTTCCTCTACTGCTGTCTAATCCTTAACCCTCCTTCTACTGATGCCTAACCCTTAATCATCCCTCTACCGATGGCTAACCCTTAACTCTCCCTCTATTGATGCCTAACCCATAACCCTCCCTCTACTGATGCCTAACTTTTAACCCTCCCTCTATTGATGTCTAACCCTTAACCATCCCTTTACCGATGTCTAATCCTTAAAGTGTACCAGAGCTGAGATATAAAAACAGATTTATACATACCTGGGGCTTCCTCCAGCACCATCCACTCAGATCGCTCCCAAGCCACCGTTGCCTGCAGCTTCGGGAACCGGGTCCTGTCACTGCTGTCAGTCGGCTCCAGTCTACATAGAGAAGCGCTCCCACTACGTATCTCTCCAGTCGGCTCCAGTCTACGCACGAGACGTGTGCCCTCTACGTATCTCTCCAGCAGTGGCTGGATGGTGTAATGGTTAAGGGCTCTGCCTCTGACACAGGCGACCAGGGTTCAAATCTCGGCTGTGCCTGTTCAGTAAGCCAGCACCTACTCAGTAGGAGACCTTAGGCAAGTCTCCCTAACACTGCTACTGCCTATAGAGCGCATCCTAGTGGCTTCAGCTCTGGCGCTTTGAGTCCGCCAGGTGAAAAGCGCAATATAAATGTTATTTGTCTTGCCTTTGTCCAGTCGGCTCCAGTCTACGCACGATAAGTGCGCCCTCTACGTATCTCTTTAGCGGCTGCTGGAGAGATACGTAGGGGGCGCACTTCTCGTGCGTAGACTGGAGCCGACTGACGGCAGTGACGTGACCCGGTTCCTGAAGCTGCAGACAGCGGAGGACGGCGGTGTGGGAGCAATCTGAGCGGATGGGGCTGGAGGAAGCCCCAGGTATGTATACATCTTTTTTTATATCTCAGCTCTGAGTCCCTTTAACCCTCCCTCTACAGATGCCTAACGCAGAACCATAATTATCACTGCCATAAATGGTGGTGCCCATTTTACCAGAGTGCTTCATGCGCCCTTTTTGCTGGGATCGGGCAAGTAGAGAGATGGTAGTGAGTGAGATGACAGCGAAGAGCAAGGAAATATATTTCAGCATATCCCTTGTTGTATTCATCCCAACTATTATTCCAGAATATGTAATAATTATTTTTCTCATAGGATCAGTGAGGCTGCACTGTCATTTACATTTTCCCCATTCACTTTCATTCTAGGTGTGCGGTGTATTGACATACCCTTAGGATGCAATATTCCATGCCTCCTAAGCTGAAACTTCTTCAAAGAAAGTCTGAACCAATATTAAAAATGATACACTTACAGCTGCAATAAGCATCGTGCACCATACGAACCAGCTGTAATTCTCTCTGATTTACAGTGCAATCCCCCCCCCCCCCCCCCCCACCCTTCCCAAGTGACCAGGCTATTTTTTACATTTCAGTGCTCTGCAGCTTTTATAGCTTGCTGCAGAGCCATTCAACTGAGAACACAAATAAGCCCCCCTTTTCTACCCACCAAGAGAGCTTTCTGTTGGTGGGCTCTGATCGTTGCTGCGGGCAGTGTTATTTTTTTTTCTTATTAATTAATTTTTTTACAAAATCATTTATTTTTTTTAAATGTTCTCCCTCCCCCGAGATCCAATCAGCAGGATTGTCTCTCATAGACATCAGCTTATGAGAGCAATCTTTTGTTTTTTTCCCCTCCGGGGACAGCTGAGTGACAGGGCTGTCCCCAGTACAGTGCTGCATAAGATCGCAGAGCTATACAAAGAAAAGAAACATCAGGTTTTTTTTTTTTATCAGTCTGTTAGCGGCCACTGGTAGACTGATGACAGAGCTCCGCTTTGTCACTCAAGCGGGGATGCGCGCGCATCGGTGCACGTGATCCCCGCTTATCTCCGACCATCACTCTTGACGCCTTTTGGCGTTAGGCGGTCCTGGGGCTGCCACCTTCCCGACACCTATCAGCGTTAGGCGGTCAGGAAGGGGGACCACATGTAAAATGGTGGCTGGATGGTGTAATGGTTAAGGGCTCTGCCTCTGACACAGGAGACCAGGGTTCGAATCTCGGCTCTGCTTGTTCAGTAAGCCAGCACCTATTCAGTAGGAGACCTTGGGCAAGACTCCCTAACACTGCTACTGCCTATAGAGCGCGTTCTAGTGGCTGCAGCTCTGGCGCTTTGAGTCCGCTAGGAGAAAAGCGCGATATAAATGTTCTGTGTTTGTGTTTGTTTGTTAAAATATACAAAGAGGAGGGAAGAGTGATCCCTTACAGTGGGTGCAGTGAAATAGCAGCAAAGCACAAAGATCCCTTCAGAGACAGAAGATAACATTAGTTGGTATAACTCTCCTGCAACCACCAAACTGTTAAACATTAGGAGGACAGACTGAATAATATTACCATTGTCTAAAACATGTTTCAGTACGAAGTTCTACATTGTAGTGCAGTAATTAATGGAGGGAGCCCAGGTGAATATCAAACAACTTTAGTTTGACTGCAAAGGATCCCTGTTCCATTCCAGGAAACGTACTGTATGTGAAGATTATGAAGGGCTGAATGAGCTGGAGAAGTGATAGTGGCTTTGCAGTTTTGGCTCAGCTGCTCCTGCAGTGATAAGGCTCTGTGCTGCTATGTGTGAGCGCATCTATCACCACAGCAGAGCCAAGGTAATACTTCCCATGGAGTGGCACTAAAATCCATCATTGGGTTTCTGTACTTTGCTCATCATTATGACAGTGTATTATTGGATAAACCACACAGTGATCATCTGAGGCGCTGACTGACAGCTGAGCTCATCTGGATTCCACAAGTCATTTTGCTAGAGCAGCTATGGTAATAGATAAAGAGCATGAAAGCATGCAAGAACAGAGTGGGCCTTAAACTTTCCTATGCGAACATCTTTTCTTTAGAAGAATAAGTACACTGTCTAACAAAGCAGGTTATCTCCAGGGGCGTAACTAGTGGGACAGTAGCCCCTGCCATTGCAGGGGAACTCCTGAGCTGGGGGGCTAACTTCATACCCACTGCAAGGAGAACTCCAGTGGTGCTCAGGGGCGTATCTAGGCAACATAGCACCCATGGCAAATACTAAACTTGTGCCCCAACCCCTCCAGCCAGAGGTGCCCAGTATAAGTAGCCCCCCACCCCCGCTGTGTAGGTAGTGAGAGAAGTTCCTAGCCCCTCCCTTTCCCCTAAGGTCCTCTTAGTAGTGGCAACTCCCCTCTCTCCCCCCATTAGGGCATGCATACTTCACTAGTACCGCCCCAGCTGCAACCTACACTTCCTCCATTAGAATCACCTTCTCACATTCACACCTACAGGACCTCTCCCCTCCTCTCTTCTGGAACTTCCTCCTACAACCGATTTTAAACCATCCAACTCTCAAATCATTTACATGCTGCCTTGAAACTCACTTTTTCAGGCAAGGACATCAGTTAACTGAAGGCATGCCCTGACCGAGGCCTATCTCTTGTAGAACGTGGAGCTCACTAACAACTCACATACAGCTTCTCCCACCTGGTATTTCCTCCTCCACTATTCATTTAGATTGTAAGCTTGCAAGGGCAGGCCTTAGTTTATTTATTTATTTAGTTAGTTAGTTCACTATTGTTGCTTGCATCTGCTATATATTAATTGGATGATGTTTGTAGAAATTGTTATACTGATGTTGTATTATCTCCATCTCTTGCAACCATGATTTGTAATTTTATTGGAAAGCACTATGGAAGATGATGGTGCCATATAAAATAATAATAACAATAATAAACATAATAATAATAGGTTTTCTTCTTGGGTCTGATGGACTTACTCTTCAACACAAGCAGAGCAACGTGACAGTCCAAAGTGTTCTCCCTCAACAGCCAAGCTCTCTTGAATCTTCTTTTAAAGTGAAGCTGTCAGAACAGAACAATGGGGTCTGCTGTGCGTAAGTTATTTTTAAAGATGTGGGTGGCTGTCATGCTGATCCTGACTTCACTACCTGGTGCTCGGAAATAAGCCTTCAAGAAAGGTTTTAACTGGTTGTATGCTTGATCCAGGTCAGTGGCTCAATAGGTATAGAAGCCAGGATCGGGGGACATTTCATATATATATATATAAAGCAATAACCAAATACAAGGAGGCATTGGGGAGGATGCAGAACATGTTGGTGGTATCTCCACCTGACCTGAAAGTGCATAAGGATCTCTTAGGAAGAGATTTGTGGCAAGAAAAGAGCAATCTAGGCCAGCAAGCTCAACGTTCTTCACTGGCAGTCCCTAACATGCATTATAGCAGGTATCACATATAGTTTTTAAAATGTGCTGCTGTAGTGTTTTTGAAAGGATAGGCGTCTTTGGAGAGACCATCTATTTTCATACCCTGTGATCTGATAGGTCCTGGCATTTTATGTATATCATGCATGGTTGTGCATCAGCCTCTCCAAGCTGGGATCTGTGCTGGGCTATCTGAGAATCCAGTCTTCACTTCTCAACCACACCTCTTACTGGCGCCATCATTTTTACAGCATACATTTACTTTAGAAATGGCCAATGATAATAAACATTAGCGCATGCTAATTTTATGTTAATGGCATGCAAATATATTCAGGTAGGAATGGAAACTCAAATGCACTAGCTGATGCTTTTGATGAGTCCATGTCAAAGCTTCACAAATTTGCATGCAATAAACATAAAATGTGTATCAACTCAAAATGATTAGCATCTCATTCATCCTCTCTGTTCTACTTAAAGGAATACTATCGATACCTAAGTGTTCTAAAATGACAGTGTGCAAATAATGTCTAAGTAGCTGTGTAAACATTTTCCTACTTTTCATGTTAAATATCAGAGGCAAAAACTGTAATTTATTGAGGGTAGGATTTAGCTATATTGGGACAAATCAATTGCAGAAGGGGTGTCTGCTTCAATATACAGCCAGAGTTGCATATCAGACTACAGAAAGAAAATATCAAACATATCAAACTCTGAAAGCAAAAATAGTATGAAAACCTGTGACAATTAGTTACATTTCCTCTGCTCTCTTCAGACACGTCAGTCAGAAACACAGGACACAGGAGCTGCAGCTGTTGGGAGCTCTCTTCTCTGTCACACACAGAGCTACACATAGAGTTAACTGATCAAGTGTGAGGGGAATTTCCCCTCTCCTCATGGCTCAGTCAGTTTTGGCGTGAGTAAAGTTTGAAATTATTTTGATAACAGTAAACAAAGAAGTTGCTACTAAAATGTATACACCAGTACTTAGCAGCACTTCCCAAACAATTCCTGTGTCAATTGAAAAAAATATGTGAATCGATAGTATTCTTTTAAAGCAATCATGTGAGGAAAAAAAAAATAGATACTTACCAAGGTAGAGGAAAGTCACTGCTTTCCAAGACCCTCTTCTTCTTTGCAGCCACGCTCCCCTCTGTGTATGAATGCAGCTGCACCGTGCCTGCGCAAGTCCTGATGCACCTGCGCATACATTTGTGCACAGAGCGAAAAGCTGTGCATGAGTGGCTCCATGCTATTGTACAGGCGTGGGCCATATTTGCGCCTGCACAGCACTGTCACATTTGTGCATGGATGGAAGCATGTCTGCATCAACCTATTCATCAAGGCTTGTTAAATATATTCAGAGGGTCCCAGTGCTGAAACGGGGAGGTAGACGTGGATGGGGGAAGACTCTGGATAGCCCAGAGGTTTCCCACTACTAAGCTATCTAACTTTGCCTTTAAAGCTGACCTGAACTCTTGCACAGAAGAAAAGAAGAACACAGAGAAATCCATCCTGAATGTGTTTATAGAGAAAAGCCTGTCTAATTCTCCCTTTTCAGCAAGTTATGAACTAGTGTAATTTGACCTCCCAGTTGTCTGCCGAGTTGAGAGCTTATATGTTAACACAGGAGTTTAACCCTTTCTGTGCTCAAAGCAACGTTTTTACAGTTCCATGGCCTCTGCTCAATGGCACATTCATTGAAGTATGCCACAGCTAAAATCTGTGAACTATTGTCCGTTTTTATCTCTCTCCTGCTCTCAGAAACCATTTACTGCCAGGAAAGTGTTGTATGGCTGTAATTCCTTATCCTGACCCAGACACTTACATACCTGATTTTTAACTCTTTCAGGCAGGGTTAAGAAAAAAAAGGAACACAGCATAGTTATCTGTATGCTAGGCACTGTGCATACACATGTCTATCTCATCATGGATGTCCTTTAATGACAGAGGTTTGGATCTCCTATCTCCTAGGGATCTCAATGTTGTTTTTTGGAAATTTTAAAAATGACTTAACATGCAGATCAGTACTTCCAGAAAGTTTGTCTACACTAGATCACTAGATTGAGGTTTAAAGAGACTCTGTAACAAAATTTTGAGCCTTATTTTTTCTATTCTATAAGTTCCTATACCTGTTCTGATGTGGTCTGTCTTACTGCAACCTTTTCTAGTTGCACTGTCTCTGTAATAAATCTTATCTTCTTTCCTCTGTCGTGTCTGTCGGCAAGAGGCTGGAATGTGTGGAATGTGCAGCACTGCTTGTCATTGGCAGAAGCTTTACACACCCCCTCTAAGCTCTGCATGAATCACACAGTAAGCTGTTCTCAGCCTATGATACTCTGGTTAGAAGCCAGTCATTTGTTTGTAAACACTGCCTAAAACTGTTAATTACAAGCCAGGATTGCAGCAGGGAGTGACAGAGGGGCACAGGGGAACATAAGGAATAGAATGGTATGCTTTTTATTGTAAGAATATTAGAGTACAGATTCTCTTTAAAGAGAATCTGTATTGTTAAAATCGCACAAAAGTAAACATACCAGTGTGTTAGGGGACATCTCCTATTCCCCTCTGTCACAATTTCACCGCTCCCCGCCGCATTAAAAGTGGTTAAAAACAGTTTTAAAAAGTTTGTTTATAAACAAACAAAATGGCCACCAAAACAGGAAGTAGGTTGATGTACAGTATGTCCACACATAGAAAATACATCCATACACAAGCAGGCTGTATACAGCCTTCCTTTTGAATCTCAAGAGATCATTTGTGTGTTTCTTTCCCCCCTGAGGGGGGAGTGCATAGCAGAACCACAACACTGAAGAACTTGGCAGCCTTCCAGACACAGGCTGACAAGTCTGACAGGGGAAAGATACATTGATTTATTACAGAGACTGTGATAGTACAAAGTGCTGCAGTAAGCCAGAACACATTAGAATAGCTTTTGGAACTTGTAGGATGATAAAAAACAGGATGCAATTTTTGTGACGGAGTCTCTTTAACCACTTCACCACTGAGGGGTTTTACCCCCTGACCACCAGAGCAATTTTCACCTTTCAGCGCTCCTTCCATTCATTCGTCTATAACTTTATCATTACTTATCGCAATGAAATGAACGATATCTTGTTTTTTCCGCCACCAATTAGGCTTTCTTTAGGTGGGACATTATGCCAAGAATTATTTTTTTCTAAATGTGTTTTAATGGGAAAATAGGAAAAATGTGGGGAAAAAAAAATTATTTTTCAGTTTTCGGCCATTATAGTTTTTAAATAATGCATGCTACTGTAATTAAAACCCATGAAATTTATCTGCCCTTTTGTCCCGGTTATAAAACCGTTTAAATTATTTCCCTATCACAATGTTTGGCGCCAATATTTCATTTGGAAATAAAGGTGCATTTTTTTCAGTTTTGCGTCCATCCCTAATTACAAGCCCATAGTTTATAAAGTAACAGTGTTATACCCTCTTGACTTAAATATTTAAAAAGTTCAGTCCCTAAGGTAACTAATTATGTATTTTTTTTAATTTTAAATTTTTTAATTTTTTTTTAATTACAAAAAAAAAAAAAATGGGGAGTGTTGGAGGTAATGAGTTAATTTTTTGTGTAAAAGTCATTTATTTGTATGTGAAAAATGTGTAGGGTGTAGTTTACTATTTGGCCACAAGATGGCCACAGTAACTTTTTGCTTTATTGCGACCTCCAAGCCTCCTTCCGGAAGCTTGGAGGAAGAATAAGGAGGCTGGACACGTGAGTTTCTTCTCACAATGATCGCGCTGCCCATAGGAGAGCAGCGGGTCATTGTGGGGCTTAGATCAACGAACGGGAATGGATTTTCCCGTTCATTGATCTCCGGGCGAGCGGGCGGCGGCGTGTTTACTAGCGGCGGGCGGTGTGTTTACGAGCGGGAGCGCGGACAGCGTCGGGAACGCGGAAAGTACGTGTTTCTCCGTCCCTGGTTTTTAAAGGATGGAAAAAGGGGCGGAGAAATACGTACGCGCGGGGGTAAAGTGGTTAAGTAGCCAGGCAGCCTTGTCAGACTTTACAGATTTTCACAGAAACATCAATTAACAACAAAAAAGATTAATAAATAATGAAAAGAACATTAGATATCCAAACAATAGGTATGTATAAAGTTGCCTTTGTGATGGAAATTCAACCTTATCTTTTGTTTGCAGAAGAGTCCCTAAGTTCTGGTATGCTGTGGCGTATCTGCAGGGGTGCAGGCATGGCTCGTGCCATAGATGCCACAGAGCCATGGTCACCATGCCTGCCTCCAAAGCAGGTAAAGCAGCACTGTCTACATGGCATCGGTGCCGATTGCCGATGCCACTCTGTATAGCCAGGCCTGCCTCCTCCCACCCTCGTGTGGGTGGCCACTGTCCACCCTTCAGACCTGTAGATCAGAGTGGGACCCAAGGGGAGAGCGGTGCACGGTAACTTCAGAGGCGGAAGTGACGTAACTCATCACTTCTTGCATTCTAAGTGACTCACGCTGTTACTGTGCAGTTTACTTTAAATTATGATGTATGCACTTTGGAAAGAGTGACTCTCTGACAATATATACTCACTGTTTGGATTCACATTCTCGCAGAGCTCTGTCTTGGCTTCCCCGTTTGGTCGGTCGCTGGGCTTGTGTGACAGACGTGATGACATTGTGGCCGCCGTCACCACTGCCTTAAAGCTTCGCTTGCGTTTCTGGACATTCAGCTCTGGGTGGAAGATGATGATGTACACCTTGGGCATGTAGAGCATCCCCAGAGCCACCGAGGCACTAAGATTCATGGAGATGGTGAGCGTGGTGGTCTGGATGTAGAGCTGCAAGCAAATGAAACCAGAATGTTAGAGACAAGCATCAATAAGCAATTTTTAATGTGTTGATACCCCCACATCTGAGGGTCACATAACTATGACTACACTTATACTTTGGATCTCAAAATAATGAAGACCAACAGTCATTAGGTCCAATGATATAGACACCAGAAGCCCAGAACAATTACATAATGATTCTTCATTTTCCAGAACAACAAAGCACTGACGTTAAAGGAAACTAGAGCTGAGCGAATATAAAATTGTTATACATCCCTGGGGATTCCTCCAACCCCATCCGCACGTATTGCTCCCACGCCGCCATCCTCAGTCTTCTGCTGTGTGGGTACTGAGGCCCGTAACTTCCTCCAGTAGTGTCCAGTCTGCGCAAGAGAAGTGCGCTCTCTATGTATCTCTCCGTTGGCTGCTGGAGAGATACGTAAAGAGCGCACTTTCCTTGCATCAGACTGGCCACTACTGGAGGAAGTTACGGGATCCAGTACTGGCGCAGCAGAAGACTGAGGATGGCGGCGTGGAAGCAATACGTGTGGATGGGGCTGGAGGAAGCCCCAGGTATGTATAACACTTTTATGTATGCTCAGCTCTGGTAGACTTTTTAAGGTACACTGACACATGGGCATCTTAAGGGCCCTTTTACATATACCACGTTACATTGCCATGCGGTATGCTCCCCTGTCACAAGGACATGTCTATGGAGACTTTCATGGCTACACAATGCGTCGCGCTGCACCCAAAGTATTCAAATTGCTACAATTTCTTCCCCAAAGTGCATTACTGCATGATCTGCATGTCTACCGCATGGATTGTGCAGTCTATGGCGACAAAGCGAGGTGTGATGCAGCATGCATGTGGGGACCAACAGGAATCCCAGTGATGTACTTCCTATCTAGCAGGGATTACATCACTGAATGAGGGAGGCAGGTAGGCGGGCCTATGCAAATGACCCTGTTGGCGCATGCCACAGAATCATATGAACTTCAGATTTTGTGGTGCGGTGGTCCCATGGCAGGTTGCCATGCCATGGGATCACCGCACTAGTATAAATATATAATATAAATATAAATATATATATAAATATAAGCAGCCTAGAGCCTCTTAGAGATTTCAGTTACAATCTTATTGCAGTGTATGTAAAACAAAACAGAAAAGAACCTCTTAAATAATAAACATCAGCCCATGGAAAGGTTACAACATAATACATAGTCTGTCTGTTATAAGATATAATTATCCTTCACGATGATGGACGTTAATGTATTTTGCCCTATTATGACAGCAATCCATATGATTGTCCAACATTGTCCAAATATTGATCCGCTATGCAGTAGGCTTCCTCTCCCCACCCTCACCCCGTCTAATGGTGCGCCCCTGTCAATCACCCTCATGTCATGTGCATGGTAATGATGTCGTTCAGCTGTCTGACGCATCCCAGTTAATCAGGGGCCAGCAGACAGCTTGAGAAAAGACTTTCAAAGATGGAAGTTTCTCCTAAGTGCACCAACTGACATGGGAGAGGCTGACATCCTCACCTACACAAGCCACTAATGGGCTGCACTGCTTGTTACTCTGTAACTGCAAGGAACTGCAAGTCAGGGCAAAGGCAATCTATTTACTAATTTATAATGGGCCATTACAAGTAAATAATGACACAGTGCTTCTTCCTCCATCCCATTCCAAAGGGACTGAAGGGTGCTGCAGAATTTTAATTCAAGAAGTCAAATTATGAACTAAATAAAAACTAAAAAAAATCAACTAAACCACAAATTACATTGATTATATCTTCAAACCCAATTCCTGGCGCTGATGTTTTCCTAGTTGTGTCTCAAACAACTCTGATGCTTCCTCCTTCCAAAGGCACATGAAATGCGTCGTGAAGTGCAAGTAAGGGAACCGCCCCTAATCCTGTCTGCTTGTTCACGCTGAAGTGTGGTGTTCGGCAGTATTTGGGTATTCCTAATTTGATGTGCCGAATTTGATCACCAACACACTAGTTGCTATGACCAGGGCTGGATTTCTGGAAAGGCCACAAAGGCCCGGGTCTTGGGTGCCTGCAGGCCAAGGGACACCTGGAGATGGAGGAGGAGCTACTACATATGAAAGAGGAGTGTGAAAATGGGAAGCAACACATGAAAAAGGTAAACTGATGCTCAAGAGAGCTGTTCTTGAAAGAGAGAGGGCTGCTGTACATGGTTGATACACATGGAAGAGGGGGCTGCACATGGAATGGGAGGGGCACCGCTGCACAAGAAAGGGAGAAACAACATACTTGGCCTTGGGCCACGAAAAGTATAAATCCGGCCTTGGCTATGACAACATAAATAGGCAACTGTACAGCAAATATTTACCCTGTCCAGTGCAGCCGGCAGAATAGGCACCCATGCTGTATTTGCATAGTACACAGTTATAGTGCATCTGATGTGTGTTTTGAACGGATCCCCTGTGTCCATCGATAGACTTTTCTTGCATCTCTTGATCTTTTGTAGTGGGGTTAGTCATGGATGTTTTTTTATTTTATTATTTTTGTATTATTATTATTATTATTTTAGTCTACTACAACAGAAATCCTGTTTAAAGTCTCTGCTAATTTTAATTTATCATACCAGATGACAAAAAGCAAACAGGAAATTTGTAATGTTCAACAAATCAGCGGTTAGTAGTATGGAGCTCCTAATAATATATCACGCAGTGTCTGGAAGCCTTCAGCGACCAATCACCAGCAGTAATAAAAATAAAGGCTTACCAGCCCATGTCATGTCCTTTGGAGATTTACAATATGTATTTTTGCTAGCAATACAATTTCTAAATAAAACAGTCTACACTGAGACCGGTTTTTTCCCCCTTCATTATATATATCATGTATCGCTAATACAACAAAGTCCCCGGTATCCGGCGGTGGCGGCGTGGACTGTTTGATGCCTGATGCATGAGCTTGTCGGTTGCTTGAGCAACCGGCAGAAATAGCACAAACCTCCCCCTGCAAATACTTACGGAGGCTCCAGTGATGTCTGGCAGTCTCCCTCTATCTCCCCCACAGGCTTGGAATTGCTTTCCGGGCTACCCCAGTGTCAGTTGACCTGCATCTAGTCATGTGGCACTCCAGTTTCTGTACTCAGATGCCAGGAAGCCACTAGGGACCCACGGGGGGATAGAGAGAGACTGCTAGCCATAGCTGTAGGCACGGTAAGTATTTCTAAGCCTGCTAGCACCCACAGAGAGCCCCCAAAAGAGGTCGCCATTATCCCTCAGGTGTGCCGGTTAGAGACTTCAAGTGGTTGAATTCCGTATAACAGGGAATTTGCTGTAACTGATGTGACTACTGCTGACCAAGAGTCAAGTGGGGCCTTACTGGAGACCTGCCTGTGTACCACAGATGTGAGATTACTTTTGAGGATTTCAATCAATATAATTTGCAGCCTTGTAATTCGGGCTGGCATTGGCTGGTAAGCCTAGATTTTCATATCTGCTGGTGATTGGCTATGACCATGACCACATTCTGATGTGTGGCCATGCCCAATTTGTCTAGAGGGGGGCCCAAAAACTGTCTTTGTCCCCGGGCGCTGAAAAGCCTAGCTCCGCCTCTACACTATCTGATATATTATTAGGAGCTTCATACTATTAAGCGCTGATTTGTTTAACAGTCTTTATTTTGACTTTGGACCAGTCTATACTTAGCAGCTTTATTGTTAATGATAATTTGTGAGCGCTGATTTGCTCTGTGAATGTTGTGAAATTTGTACGGTTTTATTTCCATTGAAAGTATAAGTGAGAATGAATGTAGTCCATTTCTATAGACTCTCATTGTGTCCGTCTGCATATGTGGCATATGCTGTGTGCTGGAAAAGTCACACATGAGGGAACTTTACATTCCGCTACCATGTTATAGACAATGGATATGATGAAAACAGACATCCCATAAATAACACTGAATCCCGTGACGTGTGTTTATTGGCCCGTCTCTGCTCTGGGAAATGGTCCATTTTTAGGTCTGGTGTGAACCCAGCTCTACAGCACAATGTGTCAAAACAGAACAGGCATATCCTGATGCTCTCTGTGTGCCCTCCAGCGCTCAGCACCAC